>NC_135971.1:1619488-1626185 GCF_053455715.1 Rhinoraja longicauda | reverse complement strand
AATAAATGATTGTCCTTTACAAGAAACAGAAAGCTCAACAAACATTGTTAAGATTTCTCACGGCAAAGATGTCCAAGTTGCTTGTCTTTGAAAATAGCGGCGCTGATTTAATTTATCATTCCAAGATTAGGAAGGAAAATAAGAAGATCCAGACAATTTGGTCACTGTTGGTAGTAGTTGGGACATTGAAACGCACAGAATAAACGCCTGATGAACATTCCGATTCTCCTGTTACAGAGAAGGTTCGTGGGCGTGGTACCGGAAGGGTTGCTGTTTGAGACAGCCTACGCTGGGCCACTGGTTCAGCCCCCTCCTGATTTTCTGGTCAATTTGATGATTTATATGAGTCCTTTCTCTGGCTTGCTATAACCTTACATCTGCTCCCAGGACAAACGCCTTCCCTTCAGCTTGAAACCGGATAAATGCTCCACACTAATACTCTTCGCATTGTAAAAGGAATTTGGACCCTTTTATCTCCGCCTGACCTTTGGATTCCAATTAGATTTTATCCTGAATCTTTATCAGTTCTCTTTAATGAAAGGAGAAATCTTCTCAACCAGCAAAAACAACACGCCGCACCTTTTTCTGGGTGATCGTCCAAAGTCTGGCTTTCTATTTACATTGAAGAGAACCGATAAAGATTCAGGGTAAAATCTCAAAGGAATCCAAAGGTCTGGCCGAGACTCAAGGGAGTCCAAAGTCCTTTAACGGCACATTCACAACAGAAGGACCGTGGGGGGGAGGAGTGAGACGACGAGCAGCCAGAGTTGGAAATATATGTCGGGACATTTCCGACACCTTTAACTTGTCTCCAATAACTGTGGCCATAACTGCAACATAACTGACCAGCGAGTACCTTAGAACAATCTGAAGTTGTGTGCAACTCTGTATAAGTGCCATTTTGGGGATTAAACTGCCTTATGGTGTGACGTTAACAAAATAACAAAAAAGGAGAATCGACAAAGGAGTCTGTGGATGTCGTTTACATGGACGATCAGAAGGATTTTCAAAAGGTGCCACTCGCGAGACTGCTGAACAAGATTGGAGCTGCTGGCATTAGAGTCAAGGTACCAGCATGGATGGAAGATTGGTTGGCGGGCAGAAGGCAAAGAGTGAGATTAAAGGGGGCATTTATAGTTGGCTGCCGGCGACTAGTGGTGTTCCACGGGGGTCGGATTAGGGGGGCGCTACTTTACCACGTCATGTGTTCATGATCTGGATGGGAGAATTGATGTATTTGTGGACAGATTTGCAGACGGAACGAAAATAGGTGAGGGGGGCAGTTGCGTAGAGGAAGCTTGAGGCTGCAGAACGGCGAAGACAAGGTTGGGAGAGTGGGCAAAGAAGTGGAAAATGTAAAATGAAATGGGTTGTTGAGGTTTGACTCTGAGAGTTGCACAGTCTAAGATATCCGTCCCCCCGCCACTCCCTGGCACTGATAAGGCCAAGCGCAGTAAACTGCTCAGGGACATTTTCTGAAACTCCCGGTCACTCACAACCGATCTCTCCAGTCGGTTCCTGTTTAGCTCCGCTCACCTTTCTCCAGCAGCCGATTCCCGCTGAGACTCCAACCAATCCCAAAGTAGATAATGTTTGGGACTCACCAAACAATGAGAACCTGACTCCTTAACGTCCAGGCTCAAAACCTATTTGTAGTCCCTGCGTTTTGAGGCCCTCTGAGGGGCGTTGTGCACTGTTTATGTATGTGCTGTTATGTTTGTGTGCCATTGTATGTTCGTTCTTAGTACCTGAACTGATGTGCAGCACTTTGGTCAACGTGGGTTGTTTTTAAATGTGCTATACAAATAAAATTGACTTGAATTGACCGCTGGTCTCCCACTCCCCCCCCCCCCCCCCCCCCCCCCCCCCACCCCCCCCCCCCCCCCCCCCCCCCCCCCACGGTACGTGAGCACTTACACGTCGGCTGCTGCTGAAAAGTTTTCACTTTCACTGTTTATGGAAGGTCGGGTGAAGGTGAGCCTCTCTGGATCGGTGGCGCTTTTTCTGCTCCTGTCCTAAACCCTGGGAGGGGCAGCTATGTTGTCCCTGTGATAGACCAAGGGCAACGAATGTCCTTGTGTTTAATCAGGGCACAACTACCCCAAACATGGAACCCCCCCCCCCCCCTCCCCTCGGTCATGGCTGACCATGGCTGATGGATCCTAGTTGTTGGCCGCTTGCTCCCCACCTCGACCAGAGCAGCGTCGCTTGTGGCTGAAAGGACCAACGCGGGGAGTGACGGTCTCTGTCGCAAAAGGTCACAGTTGTGTGTGGTCTCTGGTCTGTTGAAGTTGCTGCGCTCCTTTCTGCGTGCCCGCTTGTCTGCCTGGACCTGCAAAGGAACTACAAAGGAACAGAGTATTCGATCACGGGGACCAGGGGAGTTATTCCGTGCTGCCTCCAGCGGCCAGGTGTGTGTTAGGATGGTCCGCCCTCGACCTGCTGCTCCCCTCGTTCCCTCCGCTTTAATTTCACCAATGACCTCAGCCCGACTCCTCCGCTCACGGCCCTCCGGCTTTCTTTCCCCTCCCTACACCGGTCCCCATTCTGAGTCTCTCCATTTCAAATCCTACCCCCCCAGCCACTTACCGCCGGCTCCCACAACAGCCCCAGCCTCCCCGCTGGGCGGCACGGCGGCGCAGTGGTAGAGTTGCTGCCTCACAGCGCCAGGGACCCGGGTTCGATCCTGACAACGAGATTGTACATTCTCCCCGCGACCGCCTGGGTTTTCTCCGAGTTCTCCGTTTTCCTCCCACAATCCAAAGTCGTGCAGGTTTGTAGATAATTGGCGTCGGGAAAATTTGTAAATTGTCCATGGTGTGCAGGATCGTGCTAGTGAACTGGGTGATCGCGGGTCGTCGCGGACTTGGTGGGCCGAAGGGACTGTTTCCACGCTGTATCTCTAAAGTCTCTCCACTGGACACGGGGTGTATGGAAGGAACTGAATGTGCTTAGTTTCACATTAATGATATTTGGAAACTCTCCGGGAATATTCTTTGTATCCTGTAACATCACAGTGTCAAACAATGTAAAATGCCCCTGTGCGCTGTGGAAGCATTCACGATAGACAGTAGACAATAGGTGCAGGAAGAGACCACTCGGCCCTTCGCGCCAGCACCGCCATTCAATGTGAACGGGCTGACCACCCCGTTCCTGCCTTCTCCCCATACCCCCTGACTCCGCTATCTTTATGACCTCTATCTAACTCTCTCTAGAAAGCATCCAGAGAATTGGCCTCCACTGTCTTCTGAGGCAGATAATTCCACAGATTCACAACTCCCTGGGTGAAAAAGTTTTTCCTCATTTCCCTTCTAAATGGCATACCCCATATTCTTAAACTGTGGCCCCTGGTTCTGGATTCCCCCAACATCGGGAACATATTTCCTACCTCTAACGTGTCCAATCCCTTAATAATCTTATATGTTTCAATAAGATCCCCTCTCATCCTTCTAAATTCCAGTGTATACAAGCCCAGTCCTCCAGTCTTTCAACATATGACAGTCCCGCCATTCCGGGAATTAACCTAGTAAACCTACGCTGCACGCCCTCAATAGCAAGAATGTCCTTCCTCAAATTTGGAGACCAAAACTGCACACAGTAGTCCAGGTGCGGTCTCACTAGGGCCCTGTACAACCGCAGAAGGACCTCTTTGCTCCTATACTCAACTCCTCTTGTTATGAAGGTCAACATTCCATTGGCTTTCTTCACTGCCTGCTGTACCTGCATGCTGACTTATATTCCCCGGACACTCTGGATGCAACGTTGCAACAACCACTTCAATAATCTTTAAACCGGTCCACTGGCAGCTGATCCCCACGCACTGGGGATACAGACCGGCACCTTCCCATCACATCCCCTGTAACACCTGGAGCCACTCTGGGATTCTCCTCACACCACAGGCGGCATCTGTCAACAAGGATCCACAGTGCCCAGGCCGTGCCCTCGTCTCACTGCTACCGTCAGACATGAGGTGCAGAAGTCCCACACCACCAGGGTCAAATACATCTACTTCCCCACAACTATCAGGTTCTTGAACCGATGACAGGGATCTTATCGAAAAAGGATGAGAGGGGATCTTATCGAAACGTATAAGATTATTAATGGGTTGGACACGCTAGAGGCAGGAAACATGTTCCCAATGTTGGGGGAATCCAGAACCAGGGGCCACAGTTTAAGAATAAGGGGGAGGCCATTTAGAACTGAGACTAGGAAAAACTTTTTCACTCAGAGAGTTGTGAATCTGTGGAATTCTCTGCCTCAGAAGGCAGTGGAGGCCAATTCTCTGAATGCATTCAAGAGAGAGCTAGATAGAGCTCTTAAGGGTAGCGGAGTCAGGGGGTATGGGGAGAAGGCAGGAACGGGGTACTGATTGAGAATGATCAGCCATGATCACATTGAATGGCGGTGCGTACAGGCTCGAAGGGCCGAATGGCCTCCTCCTGCACCTATTATCTATTATCTATTGTTTATTGACCCGCACAGCCATAATCTTTCCTCGTAACGGAATACCACGGCCCCGCTCTGGCACCATACGTTGATATTTTTCTAATTGTATTTTGCACTAGTGCTTTGCATGCCAGCTGTTGTTTTGTTTATATTATTTTGCTTTGTTATATATAATTGGTGTTTTAAGTTACGGGTTGTGTCTCTGCCTGTGAAGATGCTGCAAGCGAGATGTTCATTGCCCTGACCCTCGCAGTCATGTTCAGATGATAATAAGGTTGACTTGAGTTCCCGCTCGGACTCTCCTGTTCTGGGGCTGAGTGAGAAATGGAGGCCAGGAATCACAGGTCCAGATCGGATAAAACGGGGAGAGAGAAACAAGAGCAAACGAGGGAGCAGACACCCGGGAGACATCGTTCACTTTTTATTTCACTGGCAAATATCATCTCACCCACTGATTATTTTTATTGTTCCGACATCTTTTGACTTCAGAATCCATTTTCTGTCCTTTGACAGGTTTGATGGCCGGGGTGACTGAAGAAATTCTCGGGAGAAGGATCGTCCCGGACCCGACCCCCGTGACAGGAGACTCAAGGAGCAGATTCTAAATGGAGCCGTGGTCTCGGTGCGGGGACTGGAGCCCTTTGGCCACCGGTTGTCCTTGGCCACCCGGCACAAGGTGTGACCTTTCAGCCCCTGGTCAGCAGTGAGTGGGGGTGGGGGACACCGGCGGCGGGGACGGAGGGGGAGGGGGGAGGGGGAGATCACAGCTTCCCGTCCATCACGGGTCCACACTTACACTTTTCTCCCTCTCTCTCCCCCTCTCCTTCAGGCACTGACCCCTCTACTGGGATGGCAGTGTTTCACTGCGGTGTGTTGCTGCTGCACGGGATCCTCACCTCAGTCCACGGTAATGACCACAACATCTTGTCTGATTGATATTTCTTTATCTCATGGAGGGGGCTTCATGGAGTCAGAAGATTAAAAAACAAATACCAAAATGGAACATATCACCCCAGTATTACACTCCCTCCATTGACTTCCTGTATGATTCAGGGTAGACTATAAGGTCCTCCTTTTATTCACAAAATGCTGGAGTAACTCAACAGGTCAGGCAGCATCTCGGGAGAGAAGGAATGGGTGACGTTTCGGGTCGAGACCCCTCTTCATCTCGGGTCCTCCTTATTGTCTATAAAGCCCTAAATGGATTGGGAACTGCATATCTTACAGAACCCCTCCTTCCGCATGCCCCTACTCGAGGGCTCAGGTCTGTTGATGCCGGCCTGTTAGCCTCTCTTCTTCTTCTTGCGTTTGAGGAGGCAGAAGTTATGAAGCTGCTTCTGCTTCTGCTGTCTCTGTTTGTTGTCGTTCGCCTCACTGATGTCAGTTGACAGGGCTCACCACGGGGAGGTCGACAACGTGAGCCCCGTTCAATGCCGCAGCAGTAAGAACATTGGGGAAGCAGCCTTTTTCTACGCCGCCCCCAAGCTGTGGAATAGACGACCCAGGGCCATGAGAGACGCCCACACAGTTGAGGATTTTAAACGGCAGTTAAAGAAACATATCTTTTTAATCAAGCTGATTTTACCTCGTTTGTCTTACACTCTTAATTTTGCATTTTACATTTTATGTTTTATATTTTGATGTAAATCTGTGTTTTGTATGCTGTTAACAGCCTATGTCTTCACTGTTTTTAATTGTATTTTTGTTTAGACATGTGTTTGTTTTTGTGGAAGCACTTTGGGCTGCATTCAAATGCATGAAAAGCGCCAGATAAATAAAAGTTATTATTATTATTATTATTATTATTATTATTATTATTATTATTATTATTATTATTATTATTATTATTATTATTATTATTATTATTATTATTATTATTATTATTATTATTATTATTATTGTTATTGTTATTATTATTATTATTATTATTATTATTATTATTATTATTATTATTATTATTATTATTATTATTATTATTATTTTTATTATTATTATTATTATTATTATTATTATTATATTGTTATTATATTGTTATTATTATAATTATAATTATTATTGTTATTATTATTATATTATTATTATTGTTATTATTATTATTATTATTTTTATTATTACTATTATTATTATATTATTATTATTTTTATTATTATTATTATTATTGTTATTATTATTGTTATTATTGTTATTATTACTATTATTATTATTATGATTATTAACCGCCCATTTTAATGCAGTTGTCCACCTCACTTAA
>NC_135971.1:1582161-1618988 GCF_053455715.1 Rhinoraja longicauda | reverse complement strand
GTTCCCGCACCACACCCTGTCTCACCCCCACCTCCCCGCCCCTGCGTATCCCTTCCCTCCCCTAAACACCCCCAGCCCCTTCCCCCCACCCTTGCGTATCCCCCCCCCCACCCCTGCGTATCACCTCCCACACCTGCGTATCCTTTCCTCCCCCCCCCAAACACCCCCACCCTCCACACACTCCTGCGTATCCTCCCCCACCCTCGCAGACCCCCCATCTCCCCCCATCTCACCGGCCGTCTCCCCGCCTCTGCCCCTTGGGGGGGCCCGGGGTCCAGGAGCCGCAGCCTCGGCGAGATCACCTGGAGGGGGGAGTGGATGGTGAAACCCCCCTCGGCCGGGACGCGCGGCGCCTCCCCGCAAAATCCCATAGATCCTTCCCCCCCCCACCCCCAACATCAAGCCGCACCGGCGTCAAAGTCGCCCTGTTGACTCTCGCTGTCTTTCGGTCGTTCTCGCAAACAGCGAACAATGTCCGGCTTCCTTGAACAGCGTTACGTTTTTGCACAACTTTCATTAATCTGTTCAATATCTCGCTACATCGCCGTCTACACCTCTCGTTTCCCTTTCCTAAACTAGTCTGGAGAACGGGCTCGGCCCGAAACGTCACCTATCCATGTTCTCCACAGATGCTGCCTGACCCGCTGAGTTACTCCAGCACTCTGTGAAACGTTACCTATCCATGTTCTCCACAGATGCTGCCTGAGCCGCTGAGTTACTCCAGCACTCTGTGAAACGTCAACTATCCATGTTCTCCACAGATGCTGCCCGACCCGCTGAGTTACTCCAGCACTCTGTGTCTTATTTTGTAAACCAGTAGCTGCAGATTGCTGGAGTAACTCAGTGGGTCTGGCAGCATCTGTGGATAACATGGATAAGTGACGTTTCGGGTCGGGACCCTTCTTCAGACTGATGGAGGCCGAGGGGTGAATGGATGACGAGTTATAAAATGATGAGAGGCATCTTAGGGTGAGCGAGGCAACCTTTATCCTCGGGCGCGGGCGTCTAAAGATGGAGGGGAGAGATTCACTCGAACAGCGGAACGAGTAAATTCTGAACACAACTGTACGAGACGACACGTCTCACTGCCTTGCGGGATTTATTGATTACCCTGATTGTCTGTTCCTGCATTGAATCGGTCAACAGGAGATGTGCGAGGATGTTGCCAGGACTCGAGGGGTCGGAGCTACGGGGAGAGGGTGGGACAGGCTGGGACTTTATTCCACGGAGCGCAGGAGGATGAGAGGTGATTTTATGGAGGTGTATAAAATTATGAGGGGAATAGATCTGGAAAACGCGCGGTCGCTTAACGAGAGTAGGGAAATCAAGAGCCAGGGGGCATATGTTTAAGGTGAGAAAGTCTTCAATAGGGACCTTTTGGCGCACCGAGGGTGGTGTATCTGGATCGAGCTGCCGGAGGAGGTAGTTGAGACAGGTGCTGTAACTACATTTAGACGATACCTAGACAGGTACATGCTTAGGACGGGTTTAGAAGGATATGGACCAAACGCGGGCCGGTGGGATTAGTGTGGATGGAGCATGTTGGTCGGTGTGGGTAGGTGGGACTAGTGTGGATGGCGCATGTTGGTCGGTGTGGGCAGGTGGGACTAGTGTAGATGGTGCATGTTGGCCGGTGTGGGCAGGTGGCACTAGTGTAGTTGGGTCATGTTCGTCGGTGTGGGCAGTTGGGACTAGTGTGGCAGAGAATTCCACAGACTCACCACTCTGTGTGAAGAATGTTTTTCTCATCTCGGTCCTAAAAGACTTCCCCCTTATCCTTAAGCTGTGACCCCTGGTTCTGAACTTCCCCAACATCGGGAAAATTCTTCCCGCATCTAGCCTCTCCAACTCCTTAAGAATGTTTTATGTTTTTATAAGATCCCCCTCAGTCTTCTAAATTCCAGCGAGTACAAGCCTAGTCTATCCGGTCTTTCTTCATATGAAAGTCCCGCCATCCCAGGGATCAATCTGGTGAACCTTCTCTGTACTCCCTCTAAGGCTAGAATGTCTTTCCTCAGATTAGGAGACCAAAACTGTACACAATACTCCAGGTGCGGTCTCACCAAGGCCCTGTACAACTGCTGCAGAACCTCCCTGCTCTTATACTCAAATCCTCTTGCTATGAATGCTAACATACCATTCGCTTTCTTCACTGCCTACTGCACCTGCACGCTTGCTTTCAATGACTGGTGCACCATGACACCCAGGTCACGTTGTATCTCCCCTTTTCCTAATTGACCACCATTCAGGTAATACTCTGCTTTCCTGTTCTTGCCGCCAAAGTGGATAACCTCACATTTATCCACATTATATTGCATCTGCCATGCATTTGCCCACTCGCCTAATCTATCCAAGTCACTCTGCAGCTTCCTAGCATCCTCCTCGTAGCTAACGCTGCCACCCAGCTTCGTGTCATCCGCAAACTTGGAGATGTTGCATTCAATTCCCTCGTCCAAATCATTCATATATATTGTAAATAACTGGGGTCCCAGCACTGAGCCTTGCGGTACCCCACTAGTCACTGCCTGCCATTCCGAAAAGGATCCGTTTATTCCTACTCTTTGCTTCCTGTCCGCCAACCAATTCTCTATCCACCTCAACACTGAACCCCCAATACCGTGTGCTTTAAGTTTGTACACCAATCTCCTATGTGGGACCTTGTCGAAGGCCTTCTGAAAGTCCAGATATAACACATCCACTGGTTCTCCCTTATCCTCGAAAAATTCTATAAGATTCGTCAGACATGATTTGCCTTTCCTAAATCCATGCTGACTTTGTCCGACGATTTCACCATTTTCCAAATGTGATGCTATCACTTTTTTAATCACTGACTCTAGCATTTTCCCCACTACCGATGTTAGGCTAACTAGTCTATAATTCCCCGTTTTGTCTCTCCCTCCCTTTTTAAAAAGTGGGGTTACATTAGCTACCCTCCAATCCTCAGGAACTACTCCAGAATCTAAAGAGTTTTGAAAAATCATCACTAATGCATCCACTATTTCTGGGGCTACCTCCTTAAGCACTCTGGGATGCAGCCTATGTGGCCCTGGGGATTTATCGGCCTTTAATCCATTTAATTTACCTAACACCACTTCCCGACTAACCTGGATTACCCTCAGCTCCTCAATCTCATTAGAGCCCCGGTCCCCCGCTATTTCCGGCAGATTATTTATGTCTTCCTTAGTGAAGACAGATCCAAAGTAGTTGTTCAATTGGTCTGCCATCTCCTTGTTCCCTATGATCAATTCACCTGTTTCCGACTGCAAGGGACCTACATTTGTCTTAACTAGTCTTTTTCTTTTCACATATCTATAAAAGCTTTTGCAGTCAGTTTTTATGTTCCCTGCCAGTTTTCTCTCATAATCTATTTTCCCTTTCCTAATTAAGCCCTTTGTCCTCCTCTGCTGGACTCTGACTTTCTCCCATTCCTCTGGTATATCCTTGATTTCCCTTGTTGTATGTGTGTTTGTGTCTATATCTCCGTGAGTGTCCACATATCAGAACGAGGGGCACCTGTTTATGAGGGGGCCGGAATCAGCAGCTGAATGTTCCAGGGTTTCACTGTTCCAGATGTGATGGGGAGAGAGGTGACAGAGGTGTAGGAGTGACTTTGCTGCTCACGGCCGCACCCAGAGAGGACACACGGGAGGGTTTGGAGCAATTCACCGAGTCAGGCAACATTCCTGTGGAACATGGATACGTAATGTTTCGGGCGGGACCCTTCTTCTGACAATCAGGGGAAGGCCCAACTTAGCTGACAAAATGCCCAGGTCAACCTCCCCCTGCCTCTCCACAGACTCTGCGGCAACTCCCAGACTCCAGTCCTGACTTGCCGTCACCTCCACCTCCCAGTAATGTCTCCCCGATGTGAATCCCTCCGATCCCAGCACACACGCACTGACTGTAAACCTCTTCCCGGTGTCAGGGAGACGCCTCCGGGTCCGGGTCCATCTCACCCTCTTCCGATCCTCAGACACCTCGAGCCGCGGTCCCGCTGTTTCCACATCCAGGGTGACGGAGACTGGGGGGAGAAGCAGAGAATCAGAGAGTCCCGGGGGGTCGGGGGGAAACTCGGGCAACGCGGCCCCGGGACTGAGAGAGGTCCGAGGGGGAGCCGAGGGGGGGGGGCGGCTGGGAAGATGGGACTGAACTGAACACTGAGCCACTCGGTCAGAGTTGTGCAAGATTCCGGCCGGCACTGAACGGTCGCAGGTTTTCCTGATTTCACAAATTCCTCACCTAATTTAATTTAGGTTTTAAGGAGCGGTTGGTGCAGCGTGTGGGCGGGGCCCAGGAGCGGTTGGAGCGGTTGGTTCAGCGTGTGGGCGGGGCCCAGGAGCGGTTGGTGCAGCGTGTGGGCGGGCCCTAGGAGCGGTTGGTGCAGCGTGTGGGCGGGGCCCAGGAGCGGTTGGTGCAGCGTGTGGGCGGGGCCCAGGAGCGGTTGGTACAGCGTGTGGGCGGGGCCCAGGAGCGGTTGGTGCAGCGTGTGGGCGGGGCCCAGGAGCGGTTGGTGCAGCGTGTGGGCGGGGTCCTAGGAGCGGTTGGTGCAGCGTGTGGGCGGGGCCCAGGAGCGGTTGGTGCAGCGTGTGGGCGGGGCCTAGGAGCGGTTGGTTCAGCGTTGGTTTAAAAACGTTCCCTCACACTTCAATAGAAGTGGTCTGGAGGAAGCCGCTGATTGGTGGAAGCGGACTAGAGGAAGCAGCTGATTGGGCGTAACCCCGGGTTTGTATTTCTGCTTTCTGTTCGTACTTTGGAGTTAAGGGTTCAGTGAGTTAAGGGTTCAGTGAGTTCAGGGTTCAGTGGGTTCAGGGTTCATTGAGTTCAGGGTTCAGTGGGTTCAGGTTTCAGTGAGTTCAGGGCTCAGTGGGTTCAGGGTTCAGCGAGTTAAGGGTTCGGCGAGTTAAGGCTTCGGCGAGTTAAGGGTTCGGCGAGTTAAGGGTTCGGCGAGTTAAGGGTTCGGCAAGTTAAGGGTTCGGCGAGTTAAGGGTTCGGCGAGTTAAGGGTTCGGCGAGTTAAGGATTCGTCGAGTTAAGGGTTCGGCGAGTTAAGGGTTCGGCGAGTTAACGGTTCGGCGAGTTAAGGGTTCGGCGAGTTAAGGGTTCGGCGAGTTAAGGGTTCGGCGAGTTAAGGATTCGGCGAGTTAAGGGTTCGGCGAGTTAAGGGTTCGGCGAGTTAAGGGTTCGGCGAGTTAAGGGGTCGGCGAGTTAAGGTTTCGGCGACATAAGGGTTCGGCGAGTTAAGGGTTCGGCGAGTTAAGGGTTCGGCGAGTTAAGGGTTCGGCGAGTTAATGGTTCGGCGAGTTAAGGGTTCGGCGAGATAAAGGTTCGACGAGTTAAGGGTTCGGCGTGTTAAGGGTTCGGCGAGTTAAGGGTTCGGCGAGTTAAGGGTTCGGCGAGTTAAGGGTTCGGCGAGTTAAGGGTTCGGCGAGTTAAGGGTTCGGCGAGTTAAGGGTTCGGCGAGTTAAGGGTTCGGCGAGTTAAGGGTTCGGCGAGTTAATGGTTCAGTGAGTTAACAAAGTGAGTTAACAAAGAATTCCACAGATTCACCACCCTCTGATTAAGGGTTCGGTGAGTTAAGGGTTCGGTGAGTTAAGGGTTCAGTGAGTTAAGGGTTCAGTGAGTTAAGGGTTCGATGAGTTAAGGGTTCAGTGAGTTAAGGTTTCAGTGAGTTAAGGGTTCAGTGAGTTAATCGTTCAGTGAGTTAAGAGTTCGGTGAGTGAAGGGTTCGGTGAGTGACGGGTTCGGTGAGTTAAGGGTTCGGTGAGTTAAGGGTTCGGTGAGTTAAGGGTTCGGTGAGTTAAGGGTTCGGTGAGTTAAGGGTTCGGTGAGTTAAGGGTTCGGTGAGTTAAGGGTTCGGTGAGTTAAGGGTTCGGTCAGTTAAGGGTTCGGTGAGTTAAGGGTTCGGTGAGTTAAGGGTTCGGTGAGTTAAGGGTTCGGTGAGTTAAGGGTTCGGTGAGTTAAGGGTTCAGTGAGTTAAGGGTTCGACATAAATAATCCGCCGGAAATAGCAGGGGACCGGGGGTCAAATGAGATGGAGGAACTGAGTGAAATCCAGGTTAGTCGGGAAGTGGTGTTAGGTAAATTAAATTGATTAAAGGCCGATAAATCCCCAGGGCCAGATAGGCTGCATCCCAGAGTGCGTAAGGAGGTAGCCCCAGAAATAGTGGATGCATTAGTGATAATTTTTCAAAAGTCTTCAGATTCTGGAGTAGTTCCTGAGGATTGGAGGGTAGCTAATGTAACCCCACTTTTCAAAAAGGGAGGGAGAGAGAAAACGGGGAATTACAGACCAGTTAGTCTAACATCGGTAGTGGGGAAAATGCTAGAGTCAGTTATTAAAGATGGGATAGCAAAACATTTGGAAAGTGGTGAAATCATTGGACAAAGTCAGCATGGATTAATGAAAGGTAAATCATGTCTGATGAATCTTATAGAATATTTCGCGGATGTAACTAGTAGAGTGTATAAGGGGGAACCAGTGGATGTGTTATATCTGGACTTCCAGAAGGCTTTCGACAAGGTTCCACATAAGAGATTAGTATGCAAACTTAAAGCACACGGTATTGGGGGTTCAGTATTGATGTGGATAGAGAACTGGCTGGCAGACAGGAAGCAAAGTGTAGGAATAAACGGGTCCTTTTCAGAATGGCAGGCAGTGACTAGTGGGGTACCGCAAGGCTCAGTGCTGGGATCCCAGCTATTTACAATATATATTAATGATTTGGACGAGGGAATTGAATGCAACATCTCCAAGTTTGCGGATGACACGAAGCAGGGGGGGCAGTGTTAGCTGTGAGGAGGATGCTAGGAGGCTGCAACGTGACATGGATAGGTTAGGTGAGTGGGCAAAGGCATGGCAGGTGCATTGTAATGTGGTTAAATGTGAGGTTATCCACTTTGGTGGCAAGAACAGGAATGCAGACTATTATCAGAATGGTAGCCGATTAGGAGAAGGGGAGATGCAACAAGACCTGGGTGTCGTGGTACGCCAGTCATTGAAAGTAGGCGTGCAGATGCAACAGGCAGTGAAGAAAACGAATGGTATGTTGGCATTCATAGCAAGGGGATTTGAGTATAGGAGCAGGGAGGTTCTGCTGCAGTTGTACGGGGCATTGGTAAGACCACACCTGGAGTATTGCGTACAGTTTTGGTCTCCTAATCTGAGGAAAGACATTCTTGCCATAGAGGGAGTACAGAGAAGGTTCACCAGATTGATTCCTGGGATGGCAGGACTTTCATATGAAGAAAGACTGGATAAACTCGGCTTCTACTCGCTGGAATTTAGAAGATTGAGGGGGGATCTTATAGAAACTTACAAAAAATTTAAGGGGTTGGAGAGGCTGGATGCGGGAAGATTGTTCCCGATGTTGGGGAAGTCCAGAACCAGGGGTCACAGTTTAAGGATAAGGGGGAAGTCTTTTAGGACCGAGATGAGAAAACATTTTTTCACACAGAGAGTGGTGAGTCTGTGGAATTCTCTGCCACAGAAGGTAGTTGAGGTCAGTTCATTGGCTATATTTAAGAGGGAGTTAGATGTGGCCCTTGTGGCTAAAGGGATCAGGGGGTATGGAGAGAAGGCAGGTACGGGATACTGAGTTGGATGATCAGCCATGATCATATTGAATGGCGGTGCGTACAGGCTCGAAGGGCCGAATGGCCTCCTCCTGCACCTATTTTCTATGTTTCTAACCTGGTTCCGCTTTCCCCTCCCCGCCCATTTATCGCGTCCATTTCATGACAACTTGAGCCGATTTCTCTCCCCCGGCGGCCGCCGTTTCCCTGTGTGATTCCACGCTGAGGAAAGCGGTCTCTCTGACGCCGGTTGCTCCGCGCTGTCGCTGGGCGCCGGTTACAGACTAGGCCCCCGGGGAGCGGGGACAGGGAGCGGGCACGCAGGAGGGTCCCGGCCGGGGAGGGGAAACGGAGAGTACCGCGTCGGGGATTGATCAGGTGAGCGGGGCTCCGGGACAACTGAGGGCGCCGGAGCCGCTGGGGCACAGCGGTCACTCCCCTGTTTGCCAGCGGGATTGGGTGATAGTGAAACCCCGCTGCCCCGGCCCGTCCCGGCCCACTGCCCCCAGGGCGCGGCTCAAGCCAAGACCTCGGTTGGTTGTCGGGGCGGAGCGGCGAGTCTGGTCGGTCGGGAGAGCGGAGAGAGCGGGAGCCGGTGCGGTGCGGGTCAGGGAGCGAGGCGGCAGTCGGTGAGTCCTCGCTCGGGAGAGCTGGTCGGTCACCGGGATGTTTATTCCCAGCGGCCACGTTCAGTCTGTGAGGGGCGCGAAGTGGCCGCGATGGGCAAGAAGGGCACTCCTTGCTACACTCTCTGAAACTCTGTGGCGCCGGTGGCGTCCCGAGCAGCGAGCGCGGGAACAAACTGCGCTGAGACGGAAGTTAATGTGTTACTGCTGGGAACATATTAATTGAACTGAAGCCGGAGTTCAGTGGCTCAGATAGTAGAGTCAATGCCGCACAGTTGCAGTGATCCAGCTTGGAGCCTAACCTCCACTGCTCCCTATATGGAGTTTGCACGTTCTCCCCAGAACCGCATGGATTTGCCCCGGGTGCTCCGGTTTCTGTCGCGTCCAAAGGAGGAGCTGATGTCTCGGCAGATTGGCCGCTGTGCATCGACCCTGTATGAATCTGAGGGATGGGATCGGTGCGCAGTTGATGGCAACGTGGGAGCATTAATGAGTCCGGTCGGATTCGTGAAAATGTGTGTTTACTGATATCACAAACTCGGTGGGCCGAAGGGCGTGTTTCCATGGAGCTTCTCTCCGTGAATCTAACAGTTTTTTTATACACACAAGAGAAATATTTCAACACAGGAGAGCGAGTGTGATCATGTTACTAAATACTTTTGTTTGTCCCACATTCCTGGGCTGTGTGTGGGCAGCTGAAACACGAACCTTTACTCCGACTGTTGCAGACATTACAGCGGCTGCCTCCTCACTAACCCCCTCCCTCCCGTCCTACTTTACCCCACTCCCCCAAACCCGGCGCGGTTTCCCTGTGGAACCCCGGTCACAGAGTCGGGGAATCGAGGACCAGAGGGCACAGGGTCAAGGTGAAAGGGAAAAGATTTAACTTCTAGTTTTCCAGCACCTCGCTCATATCTAATGTTGACATTTATCTCAGACATTTATCTGCATGTCTTTGTTCATCAATCACTGAAAGTAAGCACGCAGGTACAGCAGGAAGTGAAAAAAGCTAATGGTATGTTGGCCTTTATGACAAGAGGATTTAAGTATAGGAGCAAAGAGGTCCTTCTGCAGTTGTACAGGGCCCTGGTGAGACCACACCTGGAGTACTGTGTGCAGTTTTGGTCTCCAAATTTGAGGAAGGATATTCTTGCTATTGAGGGCGTGCAGCGTAGGTTTACTAGGTTAATTCCCGGGATGGCGGGACTGTCATATGTTGAAAGACAGGAGCGACTAGGCTTGTATACATTGCAATTTAGAAGGATGAGGGGGGATCTTATAGACAATAGACAATAGACAATAGGTGCAGGCGTAGGCCATTCAGCCCTTCGAGCCAGCACCGCCATTCAATGCGATCATGGCTGATCACTCTCAATCAGTACCCCGTTCCTGCCTTCTCCCCATACCCCCTCACTCCGCTATCCTTAAGAGCTCTATCTAGCTCTCTCTTGAAAGCATCCAACGAACTGGCCTCCACGGCCTTCTGAGGCAGAGAATTCCACACCTTCACCACTCTCTGACTGAAAACGTTCTTCCTCGTCTCCGTTCTAAATGGCCTACCCCTTATTCTTAAACTGTGGCCCCTTGTTCTGGACACCCCCAACATTGGGAACATGTTTCCTGCCTCTAATGTGTCCAATCCCCTAATTATCTTATATGTTTCAATAAGACCCCCCCTCATCCTTCTAAATTCCAGTGTATACAAGCCCAATCGCTCCAGCCTTTCAACATACGACAGTCCCGCCATTCCGGGAATTAACCTAGTGAACCTACGCTGCGCGCCCTCGAAACATCTTATCGAAACATATAAGATTATTAAGCGGTTCGACACGTTAGAGGCAGGAAACATGTTCCCAATGTTGGGGGAGTCCAGAACCAGGGGCCACAGTTTAAGAATAAGGGATAGGCCATTTAGAACGGAGATGAGGAAAAACTTCTTCCGTCAGTGAGTTGCAAATCTGTGGAATTCACTGCCACAGAATGCAGTGGAGGCCAATTCTCTGGATGCTTTCAAGAGACTCGATATAGCTCTTAAAGATAGCGGAGTCAGGGGGTTTTCGGGAGAAGGCAGGAACGGGGTACTGATTGAGAATGATCAGCCATAATCACATTGAACGGCGGTGCTGGCTCGAGGGGCCGAATGGCCTCTTCCTGCACCTATTGTCTATTTTCCTCCTCTCGCTTCCTACACTGGCCTCGGGTATAATTGATCAGTGCCAGAGTTCACCTCGACTGTGCGTTACAGAGACAAAAACATTAAAAAGCCTTTGAGGTGGTGAAGTAGGTAAAATATTCTGAGAGAGAAAGCAGACCAATGCAGTTTGGGGAATGACTACACAGGCAGCCTGCTTCCAATCAGCAAATGGTTGAAGGTGCTGTATATCCACCTCCTCTTTCAATACATCCAATGATCCACTGTCCATGGACAGAGAGAATTCCACAAGCGTGGCTGCAGGCGGCGCCGACCTGGGAATGACAGATGTCCCAGTCAGTGACACCCATCTCCGTAAATGAATCGCAAATCTCATCTCACCCCCAATTATTTTTTATTGTTCCGACATCTTTTGACTTCAGAATCAATTTCTGTCCTTTGACAGGTTTGATGGCCGGGGTGTCTGAAGAAATTCCAGGGAGAAGGATCGTCCCGGACCCGACCCCCGTGGCAGGAGACTCAAGGAGCAGATTCTAAAGGGAGCCGGGGTCTCGGTGCGGGGACTGGAGTCCTTTGGCCACCGGTTGTCCTTGGCCACCCGGCACAAGGTGTGACCTTTCAGCCCCCGGTCAGCAGTGAGTGGGGGTGGTGGACACCGGCGGCGGGGACGGAGGGGGAGGGGGAGGGGGGAGATCACAGCTTCCCGCCCATCACGGGTCTAACACTTCTCCCTCTCTCTCCCCCTCTCCCTCAGGCACTGACCCCTCTACTGGGATGGGACTGTTTCACTGCGCTGTGCTGCTACTGCACGGGATCCTCACCTCAGTCCACGGTAATAACCACAACATCTTGTCTGATTGATATTTATTTATCTCATGGAGGGGGCTTCATGGAGTCAGAAGATTCATATTTTAAAATCGTCCATTTTAATGCAGTTGTCCACATCACTTAATACGATCAGGTGCAAGGTCCTTGCTCCCTCTGTGGGCGACGATGGGGACTGCAGGAGCAGGAGGCAACCTCATTCTCATGGATAATCAAGTCAAGTCAAGTCAACTTTATTTGTCACATACATATAGCAGATGTGCAGTGAAATGAAAGTGGCAACGCCTGCGGATTGTGCTAAAACTACAAAACAGAATAGATTAATTTTTTTAACACAAAATTACAGTAAATTAATTTAGTCCCTGGTGATATGAGAGCTAACAGTCCTGATGGCCTGTGGGAAAAAACTCCGACTCACCCTCTGTGATTTCACAGCGTGACACCGGAGACGTTTGCCTGACCGTAGCAGCTGGAACAGTCCGTTGCTGCGGTTGTAGGGGTCCCCTATAATGTTGCTGGCTCTGGATCTGCACCTCCTGATGTATACGCCATGTATAAGTCAGCAGGAAGCAGAGAGTGGGGACTAATGTATTTTTTCTCCCTGGATGGGAAGATGTAAGTAGTGGTGTCCCACGGGGATTGGTGTTGAGACGCCAACCTTAGATATAAAATAAATCGTGAACAGCCAGTGAAAATGGTAATATCCTGGCTTCAGAAGGTCATCCAGTCATAAGTGATAGGAGAATATTAGGGTAATTCCGCCCATCAAGTCTACTCCACCATTCACTGAGCCCCCTCCCCCCCCCCCCCCTTGCTATTTAGGCAGTGCAGCACAGGTTCACGAGGTTAATCCCTGGGATGGCGAGACTGTCATATGAGGAAAGATCGGAAAGACTAGGCCTGTATTTAATGGAGTTTAGAAGGATGAGAGGGGATCTTATAGAGACGTATAAAATTATAAAATGACTGGACAAGCTAGATGGAGGAAAAATGTTCCCAATGTTGGGGGAGCCCAGAATCAGGGGTCACAGTCTAAGAATAAAGGGGAGGCCATTTAAAACTCTGGTGACAGGGAACTTTTTCCCCCATAGGGTTGTGAATTTGTGGAATTCTCTGCCACAGAGGCTAGTGGAGACCAAATCATTGGATAATTTAAAAGAGAGTTAGATAGAGCTCTGGGGGCTAGTGGAAACAAGGTATATGGGGAGAAGGCAGGCACGGGTTACTGATTGTGGATGATCAGCCATGATCACAATGAATGGCGGTGCAGGCTCGAAGGGCCGAATGGCCTCCTCCTGCACCTATTTTCTATGTTTCTATGTTTCTACGTTTTCCTTCCAGAGATACCACTTCTGGACTCTCTCCAGAGCCAGCTCATCCTTCCTCTGATATGGAGCCCAAAATTGCTCACAATTCTCCAAATGCGACCTGACCAGCGCCCTCGAGAGCCTCAGCATTACATCCCTGTTTTTGTATTCAAGCCCTCATGAAATAAATGCTGTTTTTCTTTGTGCGCACAGAACGATGCAACTTTACTGATGTTCATTTTGTTTTCCATTTTTACATTATTGATTCCTTAAATAATTATGTTTTCAATTATTTGCATTGATCCCCAGGTGAATTTGCCGTAATTGTTCCGGGCGATGGTGGTTTTGCAGCCATTGTAGGTGGAGATGCGGTGTTGGAGTGTCAGCTTGTGCCAGATATATTGACCAGCGACATGGAGGTGCAGTGGAGGAAGTCAGGTCTCGCTTCGCCAGTCCTCGTGTACAGACATGGACAAAGTGACGCCCTCGCTCAACACCAGGATTACAGAGCAAGGGCCCAACTGTTTAAAGATGAACTGGCCAAAGGGAACATTTCCCTCAGAATAATGAACGTAAGGAGGCTTGATCAAGGGGAATATACATGTTCAGTTACAGACAGAACTGGGTATGAAGCATCTTCAGCTCAACTGAGAGTTCGAGGTGAGTATGTAAATGCATTGATATTATTAACTTTAAATGAATGTTTAGATTAGAGATACAGCGCGGAAACAGGCCCTTCGGCCCACCAGACCGACCAACGATGCTCGCACATTAACACTATCCTACACACACTTTCGACAATTTACACATACACCAAGCCTATTAATCTACAAACCTGTACGTCTTTGGAGTGTGGGAGAAAACCGAAGAACTCGGAGAAAACCCACGCAGGTCACGGGGAGAACGTACAAACTCCGTACAGACAACACCCGTAGTCAGGATCTCCTTTCCACCACACTCTCCAGTGCCCAGTCATTTACCATGTCACCCCCACCTGGATTTATTTACCGAAATGCTGAAAACACTCAGCAGGTCAGGCAGCGACTGGGGAGAGAGAAGCAGAGTTGATGTTTCAGCTCAAAGACTTTTCATTGGAACAACAAATAATTGTAAATTGTATAAGTATTGTTGCAAGAGGGTTTGGCACCTTGAACAAAATGCTGACTGGTCCAAGTTGCTATTCTTCCTGACTATTGTTATTTCTACATCTGTCACTGATGCAGTTTTGGGGAGTAAGCCCCAGATTCAGTTGCTGGGATACCAGGGAAATGGAATCCAGCTCGTGTGTAAATCCGGTGGATGGTATCCTGGCCCAAAGATGGTGTGGATCGGCGAGGATGGACACGTTTTACCACAAGCTGAAACAAGATACCATGAAGACACGGAAGGTCTTATAAATGTGGAGAGCCAGGTGACAGTAACGAGGCAGTCAACGAACAAGTTCAAGTGTATTGTTGAGATCAGACGATTCAACTTAAAATTTGAGGCAATCGTTAAAATACCAGGTTTGTAAACGTTTCTGTTTGATCATTGAAGTTTGAAGAGATTTACATTCCATTGAAACCCCGACTGCCCTGAATGTTCACTGGGGTATTCACATGTTTCTAAATGATGGTTCTGTGGGGAAATTATCTCACTTCTGTGGGGAAATTATCACTGATTTTTAAAGAATGTTTACTGTATGCGCCGATCCTGCTGCGTTACTGCCTTTTAAATCTGCATCATAATTTATTCTTAATTGGCAACTGTATGTTTGTGTTGTCATTTGTGAGCGGAGCACCAAGGCACATTCCTTGTATGTGCACATACTTGGCCAATAAACGTATTCCTTCATTCATCTGGATGAAAGGCCAACTGAGTCCACAACTTGTCCAAACAAGTTGGACATCGACACAAACACTTTTAAATACCTGACGCTCTCCTGAAAAGTATAAAATGGACAAACCATGAGGACTGCCAGAGCATTGCGCGCACGGTCCTGTCACATTGACCATACGGGAACCATTGACACCGCTAGGACTGGGATGGTTCTACTGATGGAGCTGTCATGGTCCGATTACAAAACAGAACCGTGAAGGGAACGGTGTCTGGATGACTACCCGAGACCTGGGAAAGTGGCACCGGGCGAATGGGGTCATGCAGTTACCATATGGGTCCACAATCATTGTAGGAGAAATGGGCTCCAAGTCGTCGGGCAGTGGTCCCACTGCGGGGGAAAGAGGGATCAGTTCCATTGGGTTGGGTTCACTTGAATCACCGTGACACCAGTGTCTGAGTGAATCACAAGACTGTGAATGTAGATGAAGCTTTGATCCGAATAGTTGTGGGGACGCGGTATAAACAGAAGCGTCACCTCCAACTTTGTCTTTTCATGACTACCCCGAATTGAAGGCTCTCTGTCCATGTCTACAAGGGTAACCCATGAGTATCTAATTGCCCGTCACTGTAAACCTCCATCCCGCCGCTCTGCCCGCTGGGAGAGCGAGGTTCCACGTGTGCGTGTCGGGATGCACCACATTGCAAACCGCTGCTGCCACCCCATGGAAGGGAGGACCAAGAATCTGTGGCGTTGTCCGGCATGGACCATGTTGGGGCATCATCTAGACTAAGTGGTGGGCTCCTCCCACCCGTCCCAAAATTGATCCTTGGGAATTACATTAAAACTTAAATTTGTAGCCCAAGTGAGGATAAATATTGTTACATATATATACAGTATATATGCTGACACATAAACTGATATATATATATATGTATGTGTGTCTATATGTGCATATGTAAAGGTATATGTATGAGTATGTGTATGTGTATGTGTATTTGTATGTGTATATGTGTGTATGTTTATGTGTTTGTGTATGTGTGTATGTGTGTGTGTGTGTATATGTGTGTGTCTGTATGTGTGTGTGTATGTGTGTATGTGTGTATGAATGCATGTGTGTATGAGTGTATGAGTGTATGAGTGTATGAGTGTATGTGTGTATGTGTGTATGTGTGTATGTTTGTGTGTGTGTGTGTGTGTGTGTGTGTGTCTGTGTGTGTGTGTATGTGTGTGTATGCGTGTATGTGTGCATGTATATATACATAATCTATCTATCTATCTATCTATCTATCTTGTCTATGAATAAATAAATATATATATATATATATGAATAAATATATATATCACTATATATATATCTGTTATTCGGCTGATTTCGGCAAAACGGTCAACCGTAGCACCACCTTAATCAACTCGCGATTCTCTGCTGGAAAATGATGATTTTATTTAATTCGGTCGTATATTTGTTAAGTTACAGAGGTTTTAAAGCGCTGCCCCCCCCCCCCTGATTTATTGGTTTTCAGGGGGCGCTGTGGTGCGGATTTAGTCTTCAGCGTGTGTATGTCTGTGATTTCGGCTAATTTCGGGAAAACGGGAGAACGTAGCGCCACGATTTTTGCACCGCCTTAATCACACCGCTGGACGCTTGCCGAAAATGATATTTTTATTTAATTCGGTCGTATATTTGTTAAGTTACAGAGGTTTAAAAGTCAAAACTTTTTTTCTCTCAGTTATTTCGGCTGATTTCGGCAAAAACGGTGAACCGTAGCGCACAGCGCATTAATCACCACGCTGAACGCTGCTGGAAAATGATTTTTTTATTTGATTCGGTCGCGTATTTTTTAAGTTACAGAGGTTTTAGTTTTTTTTAAAAACCCAGCCGTTTTTTCAATTGCATTCAGCGTGTGACGTCAAAAAGCTCGCGCAACCCCCCTGCTACTGATTTATTGAAGGCTTTCAGCGTAGCGCTGCTGTGCGTCTGTTCGTATGGGCTCACCTCTCCTCTCTCCCCTTGCTTCTCTCCTCTCTCCCACACCCGGGAGACCATCTCCCCGCTATCCCCCTCCCCCCCGGACTTTTCAATGATGCGCTCCCCACCCCCCCCCCCCCCTCGGACCTTTCACTGATGCGCTCCCCCGCCCCCCACGGACCTTTCACTAATGCGCACCCCCCCCCCCCCTACACGGAACTTTCACTGATGCGCTCCCCGGCCCCCCCCCCCCAGGGACCTGTTGGTGCTGGGGCCAAGAGAGAGTAGGGGAAAGGGGTGTGCTGGGGAAAGGGGGGAGAGTAAGAGTGTGTCTGGGGGAGAGAGAATGGTGGCGGGGTCTGAGAATGGGGACTGGGGAGGGGGAAAACAGGGGTCGTACGGAAGGGGCTTGGTGGTGGGGGAAATAGGGGTACTGGGAAAAGGGGAGGTCGTGGGGAAAGGGGGGGTGTGGGGAGAGTGAGATTCGGGTTGGGGGAGGAGAGAATGGGGGGGAATGGGCCCAACGGGCCCTCTTCGCTAGTCTATCTATCTATATACTATTAAAACTCAGATCTTGTGTTATGTAGATATATAAATATATATTTTTGGGAATGACCTGAACCGTACGTAACATCGATTGCGGAAAAAAGGCGGACCGTAGCGCAACGGTTTTCGCACCGCCTCAATCGCCAATCTCGCGCTCGCTCGGCCGTGATATTTCCATTTAATTTCGTCGCGCATTTTTTAAGTTACAGAGGTTTTAAAGCGCTGCCCCCCCCCCCCCCCCTTTTCAGGGGGGCGCTGCGGTGCGGATTTAGTCTTCAGCGTGTGATGTCACAATGCCCCTGTGAGATGAGCTCGAGCTGACCCCCCTTCAGCGTGTGATGTCACAATGGACAAGCAGCTGCTATTTACAAATTTACATTTTTTTATTTTTAACCTTTTTTTTCAAGGTCTTCAGTTTGTGACGTCACAATGCTTGTGTGAGATGGGTGCAGCACTTAAAAATCACTTATTGTTTTTTAAAGTAGTGTTTTTTATTGCAAGTCACTTAACATACACAGATCAGCATGGGGCCTCTATGCTCGTGGGCCACCGGGGCAAGTGTTGCGAAACAGCACTTGGAGTGTGTCTGGGGGAGAGAGAGAATGGGGACTGGGGAGGGGGACAACAGGGGTCGTTGCGGAGGGGGCTTGGTGGTGGGGGAAAGAGGGGTACTGGGAAAAGGGGAGGTCCCCCTTTACCCCTCAACCCCTTCCTCCCCCCTCCTTCCCACCTCCATCCCCACGCCCTCCCCCCCTCCTCCCCCTCCCTCCCCAACTCCCTCCCCCTCCCTCCCCACCTCCCTCAACCCTGCCCCCTATCTCCCCCCCTCCCTCCTTCCCTCCATCCCTCCCTCCCCCAATCCCTCCACCCTTCCATCCCTCTCCCCCTCCCCCCTCCTTCCACCCACCCTCCCCCTCCCGGTTACAATGGAAACCCTACGGGGACGGGCCCAACGGAGAAAGAGGGGTACTGGGAAAAGGGGAGGACCCCTCCCTCCCCCTTCCACCCTCCCTCCCCCTCCCCCCCTACCCCCCTCCCTCCCCTCTCCCTCCCCCTTCCCCCCCTTTCCCCCTCCACTCCCCCCCTCCCTCCCCCTCCCCTCCTCCCTCCACACATCCCTCCTCCCTCCCTCCCCCTTCACTCCCTCCCCTCCTCCCGGTTACAATGGAAACCTTACGAGGACGGGCCCAACGGGGAAAGAGGGGTACTGGGAAAAGGGGAGGTTCCCCTCCCTCCCCCCTCCCCTCCCCCTCCCCCCCTCCCCCCCTCTCCCTCCCCCCTCCCCTCCCCTCCCCCTCCCCTCCCCCCCCTCCCCCTCCCTCCCCCTCCCCTCCTCCCTCCACACTTCCCTTCTCCCTCCCTCCCCCTTCCCTCCCTCCCCTCCACCCGGTTACAATGGAAACCCTACGAGGACGGGCCCAACGGGGAAAGAGGGGTACTGGGAAAAGGGGAGGTTCCCCTCCCTCCCCCCTCCCCTCCCCCTCCCCCCCTCCCCCCCTCTCCCTCCCCCCTCCCCTCCCCTCCCCCTCCCCTCCCCCCTCCCTCCCCCTCCCCCCCTACACCTCTCCCTCCCCCCTTCCCCCCTCCCCTCCCCCCCTCCCTCCACCTCCCCTCCTCCCTCCACACCTCCCTCCTCCCTCCCCCTTCACTCCCTCCCCTCCTCCCGGTTACAATGGAAACCCTACGAGGACGGGCCCAACGGGGAAAGAGGGGTACTGGGAAAAGGGGAGGTCCCCCTCCCTCCCCCCTCCCCCCCTCCCCTCCCCCCTCCCTCCCCCCTACCCCCTCCCTCCCCTCTCCCTCCCCCCTTCCCCCCTCCACTCCCCTCTCCCACCCCCCTTCCCCCCTCCCCTCCCCTCCCCCCTCCCCCCATACCCCCCTCCCTCCCCTCCCTCCCCCCCTTCCCCCCTCCCCTCCCCCCTCCCTCCCCCTCCCCTCCTCCCTCCACACCTCCCTCCTCCCTCGCTCCCCCTTCCCTCCCTCCTCTCCTCCCGGTTACAATAGAAACCCTATGAGGACGGGCCCAACGGGGAAAGAGGGGTACTGGGAAAAGGGGAGGTCCCCCTCCCTCCCCCCCTTCCCCTCCCCCTCCCCCTCCCTCCCCTCTCCCTCCCCCCTCCCCTCCCCTCCTCCCTCCCTCCCCTCCTCCCTCCACACCTCCTTCCTCCCTCCCTCCCCCTTCACTCCCTCCCCTCCTCCCGGTTACAATGGAAACCCTATGAGGACGGGCCCAACGGGGAAAGAGGGGTACTGGGAAAAGGGGAGGTCCCCCTCCCTCCCCCCTCCCCTCCCCCCTCCCTCCCCCCCTACCCCCCTCCCTCCCCTCTCCCTCCCCCCCTTCCACCCTCCACTCCCCCCTCCCTCCCCCCTTCCCCCCTCCCCTCCCCCCTACCCCCCTCTCTCCCCTCCCTCCCCCCTTCCCCCCTCCCCTCCCCCCCTCCCTCCCCCTCCCCTCCTCCCTCCGCACCTCCCTCCTCCCTCCTCCCTCCCTCCCCCTTCCCTCCCTCCTCTCCGCCCGGTTACAATGGAAACCCTATGAGGACGGGCCCAACGGGGAAAGAGCGGTACTGGGAAAAGGGGAGGTCACAAAGTGACAGCGAATGTTTCAAAACAAGCATTTAAAAAGCACTTTTTTTTTTTAAGTATTTTTTTTTATTCCAATTCACTTAACATACACAGATCAGCATTGGGCCCCTATGCTCGTGGGCCACCGGGGCAAGGGTTTCGATAAAAACACTTAGAGTGTGTCTGGGGAGAGAGAGAATGGGGGGGTCTGAGAATGGGGACTGGGGAGGGGGACAACAGGGGTCGTTGCGGGGGGGGCTTGGTGGTGGGAGAAAGAGGGGTACTGGGAAAAGGGGAGGTCCCCCTTCACACCTCAACCACTTCCTCCACCTTCCTTCACACCTCCATCCCCACTCCCTCCCCCCCCTCCTCCCCCTCCCTCCCCAACTCCCTCCCCATCCCTCCCCACCTCCCTCAACCCTCCCACCCTAACTCCCCCCCTCCCTCCTTCCCTCCATCCCTCCCTCCCCCTCTCCCACCCCCTCCCTCCACCCTTCCATCCCTCTCCCCCTCCCCCCTCCTTCCACCCTCCCTCCCCCCCCTCCCGGTTACAATGGAATCCCTACGGGGACGGGCCCAACGGGGAAAGAGGGGTACTGGGAAAAGGGGAGGTCCCACTCCCTCCCCCCTCCCTCCCCTTCCCCCCTCCCTCCCCCTCCCCCCTACCCCCCTCCCTCCCCTCTCCCTCCCCCTCCCCCTTCCCCCCACTCCCACCTCCCCTCCCCCCTCCCTCCCCCTCCCCTCCTCCCTCCACACCTCCCTCCTCCCTCCCTCCCCTTCCCTCCCTCCCCTCCTCCCGGTTACAATGGAAACTCTACGCGGACGGGCCCAACGCGGAAAGAGGGGTACTGGGAAAAGGGGAGGTCCCCCTCCCTCCCCCTTCCCCTCCCCCTTCCCCTCCCCCCTCCCTCCCCTCTCCCTCCCCCCTCCCCCCTTCCCCCCTCCCCCCCTTCCCCCCTCCCCCCTCCCACCCTGGGGAGGGGGACAACAGGGGTCGTTGCGGAGGGGGCTTGGTGGTGGGGGAAAGTGGGGTACTGGGAAAAGGGGAGGTCCCCCTTCACACCTCAACCCCTTCCTCCCCCTTCCTTCCCACCTCCATCCCCACTCCCTCCCCCACTCCCACCCCCTCCCTCCACCCTTCCATCCCTCTCCCCCTCCCCCCTCCTTCCACCCTCCCTCCCCCCCTCCCAGTTACAATGGAATCCCTACGGGGACGGGCCCAACGGGGAAAGAGGGGTACTGGGAAAAGGGGAGGTCCCCCTCCCTCCCCCCTCCCTCCCCCTTCCCCCCTCCCTCCCCCTCCCCCCCTACCCACCTCCCTCCCCTCTCCCTCCCCCCTCCCCCCCTTCCCCCCTCCACTCCCCCCTCCCCTCCCCCTCCCTCCCCCTCCCCTCCTCCCTCCACACCTCCCTTCTCCCTCCCTCCCCCTCCCCTCCCTCCCCTCCTCCCGGTTACAATGGAAACCCTACGAGGACGGGCCCAACGGGGAAAGAGGGGTATTGGGAAAAGGGGAGGTCCCCCTCCCTCACACTTCCCCCTCCCCTCCCCCCTCCCTCCCCCTCCCCCAACCTCTCTCCCTCCCCCTCCCCCTTCCCCCCTCCCCTCCCCCCCTCCCTCCCCCTCCCCTCCTCCCTCCACTCCTCCCTCCCCCCTCCCTCCCCCTCCCCCCTACCCCCCTCCTACCCCTCTCCCTCCCCCCTTCCCCCTACCCTCCCCCTCCCCTCCTCCCTCCCTCACCCTTCCCTACCCCCCACTCCCCTCCCGGTTACAATGGAAACTCTACGAGGACGGGCCCAACGGGCACACTTCTGCTAGTATACTATTAAAACTCAGATCTGGTGTTATGTATTTTTTGGGAATGACCTGAATCCGTACGTAACAGCGATTGCGGAAAAAAGGCGAACCGTGGCGCGACGGTTTTCGCACCGCCTCAATCGCCAATCTCGCGCTCGGTCGGCCGTGATATTTTCATTTAATTTGGTCGCGTATGTTTTAAGTTACAGAGGTTTTAAAGCGCTGCCCCCACCCCCCCTTTTCAGGGGGAGCTGCGGTGCGGATTTAGTCTTCAGAGTGTGATGTCACAATGCCCCTGTGAGATGAGCTCGAGCTGACCCCCCTTCCCCCCGCCCCCCCCCCTGCGGTATTCAGCGTGTGACGTCACAATGGACAAGCAGCTGCTATTGGGTGTTTACTCTTTACAGAGGTTTTAAATTTAAATATTTTTATTTCTAACCTTTTTTTTCACGGTCTTCAGCTTGTGACGTCACAATGCTTGTGTGAGATGGGTGCTACATTGTTTCGAAAAGTACTTACAGATCGCCGTGAGAAGCACAAAGTGACAGCGAATGTTTCAAAACAAGCATTTAAAAAGCACTTTTTTTTAAAAGTTTTTTTTTAAATTCCAAGTCACTTAACATACACAGATCAGCATTGGGCCCCTATGCACGTGGGCCACCGGGGCAAGGGTTTCGATAAAAAAACTTAGAGTGTGTCTGGGGGAGAGAGAGAATGGGGGGGTCTGAGAATGGGGACTAGGGAGGGGGACAACAGGGGTCGTTGCGGAGGGGGCTTGGTGGTGGGGGAAAGAGGGGTACTGGGAAAAGGGGAGGTCCCCTTCACACCTCAACCCCTTCCTCCCCCTTCCTTCCCACCTCCATCCCCACTCCCTCCCCCCCTCCTCCCCCTCCCTCCCCAACTCCCTCCCCATCCCTCCCCACGTCCCTCAACCATCCCCCCCTAACTCCCCCCCCCCTCCCTCCTTCCCTCCATCCCTCCCTCCCCCACTCCCACCCCCTCCCTCCACCCTTCCATCCTCTCCCTCTCCCACCTCCTTCCACCCTCCCTCCCCCCCCTCCCGGTTACAATGGAATCCCTACGGGGAAGGGCCCAACGGGGAAAGAGGGGTACTGGGAAAAGGGGAGGTCCCCCTCCCTCCCCCTCCCTCCCCCTCCCCCCCTACCCTCCTCCCTCCCCTCTCCCTCCCCCCTCCCCTCCTTCCCCCCTCCACTCCCCCTCCCCTCCCCTCCCTCCCCCTCCCCTCCACCCTCCACACCTCCCTTCTCCCTCCCTCCCCCTCCCCTCCATCCCCTCCTCCCGGTTACAATGGAAACCCTACGAGGACGGGCCCAACGGGGAAAGAGGGGTATTGGGAAAAGGGGAGGTCCCCCTCCCTCACACTTCCCCCCTCCCTCCCCCTCCCCCCTACCCCCCTCCCTCCCCTCTCCCTCCCCCTCCCCCTTCCCCCACTCCCACCTCCCCTCCCCCCTCCCTCCCCCTCCCCTCCTCCCTCCACACCTCCCTCCTCCCTCCCTCCCCTTCCCTCCCTCCCCTCCTCCCGGTTACATGGAAACTCTACGCGGACGGGCCCAACGCGGAAAGAGGGGTACTGGGAAAAGGGGAGGTCCCCCTCCCTCCCCTTCCCCTCCCCCTTCCCCTCCCCCCTCCCTCCCCTCTCCCTCCCCCCTCCCCCTTCCCCCCTCCCCCCCTTCCCCCCTCCCCCCTCCCACCCTGGGGAGGGGGACAACAGGGGTCGTTGCGGAGGGGGCTTGGTGGTGGGGGAAAGTGGGGTACTGGGAAAAGGGGAGGTCCCCCTTCACACCTCAACCCCTTCCTCCCCCTTCCTTCCCACCTCCATCCCCACTCCCTCCCCCACTTCCCACCCCCCTCCCTCCACCCCTTCCATCCCTCTCCCCCTCCCCCCTCCTTCCACCCTCCCTCCCCCCCTCCCAGTTACAATGGAATCCCTACGGGGACGGGCCCAACGGGGAAAGAGGGGTACTGGGAAAAGGGGAGGTCCCCCTCCCTCCCCCCTCCCTCCCCCTTCCCCCCTCCCTCCCCCTCCCCCCTACCCACCTCCCTCCCCTCTCCCTCCCCCCCTCCCCCCCTTCCCCCCTCCACTCCCCCCTCCCCTCCCCCCTCCCTCCCCCTCCCCTCCTCCCTCCACACCTCCCTTCTCCCTCCCTCCCCCTCCCCTCCCTCCCCTCCTCCCGGTTACAATGGAAACCCTACGAGGACGGGCCCAACGGGGAAAGAGGGGTATTGGGAAAAGGGGAGGTCCCCCTCCCTCACACTTCCCCCTCCCCTCCCCCCTCCCTCCCCCTCCCCCAACCTCTCTCCCTCCCCTCCCCTTCCCCCCTCCCCTCCCCCCTCCCTCCCCCTCCCCTCCTCCTCCACTCCTCCCTCCCCCTCCCTCCCCCTCCCCCCTACCCCCCTCCCACCCCTCTCCCTCCCCCCTTCCCCCTACCCTCCCCCTCCCCTCCTCCCTCCCTCACCCTTCCCTACCCCCCACTCCCCTCCCGGTTACAATGGAAACTCTACGAGGACGGGCCCAACGGGCACACTTCTGCTAGTATACTATTAAAACTCAGATCTGGTGTTATGTATTTTTTGGAATGACCTGAATCCGTACGTAACAGCGATTGCGGAAAAAAGGCGAACCGTGGCGCGACGGTTTTCGCACCGCCTCAATCGCCAATCTCGCGCTCGGTCGGCCGTGATATTTTCATTTAATTTGGTCGCGTATGTTTTAAGTTACAGAGGTTTTAAAGCGCTGCCCCCACCCCCCCTTTTCAGGGGGAGCTGCGGTGCGGATTTAGTCTTCAGAGTGTGATGTCACAATGCCCCTGTGAGATGAGCTCGAGCTGACCCCCTTCCCCCCGCCCCCCCCCTGCGGTATTCAGCGTGTGACGTCACAATGGACAAGCAGCTGCTATTGGGTGTTTACCTCTTTACAGAGGTTTTAAATTTAAATATTTTTATTTTCTAACCTTTTTTTTCACGGTCTTCAGCTTGTGACGTCACAATGCTTGTGTGAGATGGGTGCTACATTGTTTCGAAAAGTACTTACAGATCGCCGTGAGAAGCACAAAGTGACAGCGAATGTTTCAAAACAAGCATTTAAAAAGCACTTTTTTTTAAAAGTTTTTTTTTAAATTCCAAGTCACTTAACATACACAGATCAGCATTGGGCCCCTATGCACGTGGGCCACCGGGGCAAGGGTTTCGATAAAAAAAACTTAGAGTGTGTCTGGGGGAGAGAGAGAATGGGGGGGTCTGAGAATGGGGACTAGGGAGGGGGACAACAGGGGTCGTTGCGGAGGGGGGCTTGTGGTGGGGGAAAGAGGGGTACTGGGAAAAGGGGAGGTCCCCCTTCACACCTCAACCCCTTCCTCCCCCTTCCTTCCCACCTCCATCCCCACTCCTCCCCCCCTCCTCCCCCTCCCTCCCCAACTCCCTCCCCATCCCTCCCACGTCCCTCAACCATCCCCCCCTAACTCCCCCCCCCTCCTCCTTCCTCCATCCCTCCCTCCCCCACTCCCACCCCCTCCCTCCACCCTTCCATCCCTCTCCCCCTCCCACCCTCCTTCCACCCTCCCTCCCCCCCCTCCCGGTTACAATGGAATCCCTACGGGGAAGGGCCCAACGGGGAAAGAGGGGTACTGGGAAAAGGGGAGGTCCCCCCTCCCTCCCCCTCCCTCCCCCTCCCCCCCTACCCTCCTCCCTCCCCTCTCCCTCCCCCCTCCCCTCCTTCCCCCCTCCACTCCCCCCTCCCCTCCCCTCCCTCCCCCTCACCTCCACCCTCCACACCTCCCCTTCTCCCTCCCTCCCCCTCCCCTCCATCCCCTCCTCCCGGTTACAATGGAAACCCTACGAGGACGGGGCCCAACGGGGAAAGAGGGGTATTGGGAAAAGGGGAGGTCCCCCTCCCTCACACTTCCCCCTCCCCTCCCCCCTCCCTCCCCGTCCCCCCCTACCTCTCTCCCTCCCCCTCCCCCCTTCCCCCTCCCCTCCCCTCCCCCCCTCCCTCCCCCTCCCCTCCTCCCTCCACACCTCCCTCCTCCCTCCCTCCCCCTTCACTCCCTCCCCTCCTCCCGGTTACAATGGAAACCCTACGAGGACGGGCCCAACGGGGAAAGAGGGGTACTGGGAAAAAGGGAGGTCCCCCTCCCTCCCCCCCCCTCCCCCTCCCCCTCCCCCCTCCCTCCCTTCTCCTGCCCCTCCCCTCCACTCCCCCTCCCTTCCCCCCCTCCCTCCCCCTCCCTCCCCCTCCCCCCTACCCCCCTCCCACCCCTCTCCCTCCCCCTTCCCCCTACCCTCCCCCTCCCTCCCCCTCCCCTCCTCCCTCCCTCACCCTTCCCTACCCCCCACTCCCCTCGCGGTTACAATGGAAACTCTACGAGGACGGGCCCCAACGGGCACACTTGTGCTAGTCTATATAATACTAAAACTCAGATCTTGTGTATATTTTTTTTTGTGGTTTGGCCTGATATATTCGTAACAGCGATTGCAGCAAAACGGCGGACCGTAGCGCGATGGTTTCTCACCGCCTCAATCGCCAATCTCGCGCTCGCTCGGCCGTGATATTTTCATTTAATTTGGTCGCGTGTTTTTTAAGTTACAGAGGTTTTAAAGCGCTGCCCCCCCCCCCTTTTTCAGGGGGCGCTGCGGTGCAGATTTAGTTTTCAGCTTGTGGCTTGTGACGGCTACATTGTTTCGAAAAGTTTCCAGAAAAGGATTTAGTTTTCAGCTTGTGACGGCTACATTGTTTCGAAAAGTTTCCAGAAAAGCACTGATTGTTTTGTTATTGCAAGTCAAGTCAAGTCAAGTCAAGTCAATTATATTTGTATAGCACATTTAAAAAAACAACCCATGTTGACCAAAGTGCTGCACATCTGATTAGGAAAAAAAAAAAAAAAGAAGGTTATAGTGGTCACTTGACATACACAGATCAGGAGGACGGGCCCAACGGGCACCACTTGGAGAGTAAGAATGGGGCTGGGGGAGGAGAGAATGGGGGGTGTGGGGACGCGCCCAACGGGCCCGCTTTGAACGGGCACACTTGTTCTAGTATACTATTAAAACTCAGATCTTGTGTTGTGTATTTTTTGGGAATGACCTGAATCCGTACGTAACAGCGATTGCGGAAAAAAGGCGAACCGTAGCGCGACGGTTTTCGCACCGCCTCAATCGCCAATCTCGCGCTCGGTCGGCCGTGATATTTTCATTTAATTTGGTCGCGTATTTTTTAAGTTACAGAGGTTTAAAGCGCTGCCCCCCACCCCCCCCCTTTTCAGGGGGCGCTGCGGTGCGGATTTAGTCTTCAGCGTGTGATGTCACAATGCCCCTGTGAGATGAGCTCGAGCTGACCCCCCTTCCCCCCCCCCCCCCCCCCCCCCCCCCCCCCCGCGTATTCAGCATGTGACGTCACAATGGACAAGCAGCTGCTATTGGGTGTTTTCTCTTTACAGAGGTTTTAAATTTAAATATTTTTATTTCTAACCTTTATTTTCACGGTCTTCAGCTTGTGATGTCACAATGCTTGTGTGAGATGGGTGCTACATTGTTTCGAAAAGTACTTACAGATCGCCGTGAGAAGCACAAAGTGACAGCGAATGTTTCAAAACAAGGCATTTAAAAAAGCACATTTTTTTTAAAGTATTTTTTTTTATTCCAAGTCACTTAACATACACAGATCAGCATTGGGCCCCTATGCTCGTGGCCACCGGGGCAAGGGTTTCGATAAAAACACTTAGAGTGTGTCTGGGGGAGAGAGAGAATGGGGGGGGTCTGAGAATGGGGACTGGGGAGGGGGACAACAGGGGTCGTTGCGGAGGGGGCTTGGTGGTGGGGGAAAGTGGGGTACTGGGAAAAGGGGAGGTCCCCCTTCACACCTCAACCCCTTCCTCCCCCTTCCTTCCCACCTCCATCCCCACTCCCTCCCCCCCTCCTCCCCCTCCCTCCCCCAACTCCCTCCCCATCCCTCCCCACCTCCCTCAACCATCCCCCCTAACTCCCCCCCTCCCTCCTTCCCTCCATCCCTCCCTCCCCCACTCCCACCCCCTCCCTCCACCCTTCCATCCCTCTCCCCCTCCCCCCTCCTTCCACCCTCCCACCCCCCCCCCCTCCCGGTCACAATGGAATCCCTACGGGGACGGGCCCAACGGGGAAAGAGGGGTACTGGGAGAAAGGGAGGTCCCCCTCCCTCCCCCCTCCCCCCCCTTCCCCCCTCCTCCCCCTCCCCCCCTACCCACCTCCCTCCCCTCTCCCTCCCCCCTCCCCCCTTCCCCCTCCACTCCCCCCTCCCCTCCCCCTCCCTCCCCCTCCCCTCCTCCCTCCACACCTCCCTTCTCCCTCCCTCCCTCCCCTCCCTCCCCTCCTCCCGGTTACAATGGAAACCCTACGAGGACGGGCCCAACGGGGAAAGAGGGGTATTGGGAAAAGGGGAGGTCCCCCTCCCTCACACTTCCCCCTCCCCTCCCCCCTCCCTCCCTCTCCCCCCCTACCTCTCTCCCTCCCCCTCCCCCCCTTCCCCCCTCCCCTCCCCCTCCCCTCCCCTCCCCTCTCCCTCCACACCTCCCTCCCCCCTCCCTCCACCTCCCCCCTTACCCCCTCCCACCCCTCTCCCTCCCCCCTTCCCCCTACCCTCCCCCTCCCTCCCCCTCCCCTACTCCCTCCCTCACCCTTCCCTACCCCCCACTCCCCTCCCGGTTACAATGGAAACTCTACGAGGACGGGCCCAACGGCACACTTCTGCTAGTATACTATTAAAACTCAGATCTTGTGTTATGTATTTTTGGGAATGACCTGAATCCGTACGTAACAGCGATTGCGGAAAAAAGGCGAACCGTAGCGCGACGGTTTTCGCACCGCCTCAATCGCCAATCTGGCGCTCGGTCGGCCGTGATATTTTCATTTAATTTGGTCGCGTATTTTTTAAGTTACAGAGGTTTTAAAGCGCTGCCCCCACCCCCCCCCCCCCCCCCCTTTTCAGGGGGCGCTGCGGTGCGGATTTAGTCTTCAGCGTGTGATGCACAATGCCCCTGTGAGATGAGCTCGAGCTGACCCCCTTCCCCCCGCCACCCCCCCCACGCCGTATTCAGCGTGTGACGTCACAATGGACAAGCAGCTGCTATTGGGTGTTTACTCTTTACAGAGGTTTTAAATTTAAATATTTTTATTTCTAACCTTTTTTTTCACGGTCTTCAGCTTGTGACGTCACAATGCTTGTGTGAGATGGGTGCTACATTGTTTCGAAAAGCACTTACAGATCGCCGTGAGAAGCACAAAGTGACAGCGAATGTTTCAAAACAAGCATTTAAAAGCACTTTTTTTAAAAAAGTATTTTTTTTTTATTCCAAGTCACTTAACATACACAGATCAGCATTGGGCCCCCTATGCTCGTGGGCCACCGGGGCAAGGGTTTCGATAAAAACACTTAGAGTGTGTCTGGGGGAGAGAGAGAATGGGGGGGTCTGAGAATGGGGACTGGGGAGGGGGACAACAGGGGTCGTTGCGGAGGGGGCTTGGTGGTGGGGGAAAGAGGGATACTGGGAAAAGGGGAGGTCCCCCTTCACACCTCAACCCCTTCCTCCCCCTTCCTTCCCACCTCCATCCCCACTCCCTCCCCCCTCCTCCCCCTCCCTCCCCAACTCCCTCCCCATCCCTCCCCACCTCCATCAACCCTCCCCCTAACTCCCCCCCTCCCTCCTTCCCTCCATCCCTCCCTCCCCCACTCCCAACCCCTCCCTCCACCCTTCCATCCCTCTCCCCTCCCCTCCTTCCACCCTCCCTCCCCCCCCTCCCGGTTACAATGGAATCCCTACGGGGACGGGCCCAACGGGGAAAGAGGGGTACTGGGAAAAGGGGAGGTCCCCCTCCTCCCCCCTCCCTCCCCCTTCCCCTCCTCCCCCTCCCCCCCTACCCACCTCCCTCCCCTCTCCCTCCCCCCTCCCCCTTCCCCCCACTCCCCCCTCCCTCCCCCCTCCCTCCCCCCACCCCTCCTCCACACCTCCCTCCTCCCTCCCTCCCCTTACCTCCCTCCCCTCCTCCCGGTTACAATGGAAACTCTACGCGGACGGGCCCAACGGGGAAAGAGGGGTACTGGGAAAAGGGGAGGTCCCCCTCCCTCCCCCTTCCCCTCCCCCTCCCCCCTCCCCCCCCCTTCCCCCTCCCCCCTTCCCCCCTCCCCCTCCCTCCCCCTACCCCCCTACACTCCCCTCCCCTCCCCTCCCCCTACCCCCCTCCCTCCCCTCTCACTCCCCCCTTCACCCCTCACTCCCCCTCCCCTCCCCCTCCACACCTCCCTCCCTCCCCTTCCCTCCTCCCCTCTCCTCCGGTTACAATGGAAACCCTACGAGGACGGGCCCAACGGGAAAGAGGGGTACTGGGAAAAGGGGAGGTCCTCCTCCCTCCCCCCTTCCCCACCCCCCCTCCCTCCCCCTCCCCCCTCCCCCCTTCCCCACCCCCCCCCCTCCCTCCCCCCTCCTTCCCCCTCCCCCCCCTCCCCCCTCCTTCCCCTCTCCCTCCTCTCTCCCCCCCTTCCCCCCTCCCTTCCCCCCTCCCCTCCCCCCTCCCTCCCCCTCCCCTCCTCCCTCCCTCCCCCTTCCCTCCCCCCCACTCCCCTCCCGGTTACAATGGAAACCCTACGAGGGACGGGCCCAACGGGCACACTTGTGCTAGTCTATCTATCTATCTATCTATATACTATTAAAACTCAGATCTTGTTTATATATTTTTTTGGGGTTTGACCTGAATATACCGTATATTTATACGTAACAGCGATTGCAGCAAAACGGCGGACCGTAGCACGACGGTTTTCGCACCGCCTCAATCGCCAATCTCGCGCTCGCTCGGCCGTGATATTTTCATTTAATTTGGTCGCGTGTTTTTTAAGTTACAGAGGTTTTAAAGCGCTGCCCCCCCCCCCTTTTCAGGGGGGCGCTGCGGTGCAGATTTAGTTTTCACCTTGTGGCTTGTGACGGCTACATTTGTTTCCAAAAGCTTCCAGTTTTCAGCTTGTGACGGCTACATTGTTTCGAAAAGCTTCCAAGTAGTCTTTTTTGTTATTGCAAGTCAAGTCAAGTCAAGTCAAGTCAAGTCAGTTTTATTTGTTATAGCACATTTAAAAACAACCCACGTTGACCAAAGTGCTGCACATCTGATTAGGAAAAAAAAGAAAAAGAAGGCTATAGTGGTCACTTGACATACACAGATCAGGAGGACGGGCCCAACGGGCACACTTGGAGAGTAAGAGTGGGGCTGGGGGAGGAGAGAATGGGGGGTGTGGGGACGGCCCAACGGGCCCTCTTTTCTAGTATATTACTAAAACTCAGATCTTGTGAATATATCTGTTTCTATATACGTAACAGTGATTACGGCAAAACGGTGAACCGTCGCGCCACAATTTTTGCACCGCCTTAACCGACAATCTCGCGCTCGTGATATTTTCATTTAATTTGGTCGCATATTTTTAAAGTTACGGAGGTTTAAAGCGGATTTATTGAAAACAACGGTGAACCGTAGCGCCCACGATTTTTGCACCGCCTTCATCACCGCGCTGAACTCTGCTGGGAAATGGTTTTTTTTATTTGATTCGGTCGCGTATTTTTTAAGTTACAGAGGTTTTAGTTTTAAAAAAAATTTAAAAACAGCCGTTTTTACAATTGCCTTCAGCGTGTGACGTCAAAAAACTCGCGCAACCCCCCTCCTACTGATTTATTGAAGGCTTTCAGCGTGGTGCTGTTGTGCGTCTGTGCGTATGGGCTCACCTCTCCTCTCTCCCTTTGCTTCTCTCCTCTCTCCCACACTGATGCTAAGAGTGTGTCTGGGGGAGAGAAAATGGGGGGGGAATGAGAATGAGGACTGGGGAGGACAACATGGGTCGTGCGGAGTGGATTTGGTGGTTGGTGAAAGAGGGGTACTGGGAAAAGAGGAGGTCCCCTCCCTCCCCTCTCCCCCCTCCCTCCCTCCGCCCAAGGGGAGGGTGTGGGGAGAGTAAGAGTGGGGCTGGGGGAGGAGAAAATGGGGGGTGTGGGGACGGGCCCAACGGGCCCTCTTTGCTAGTATACTATTAAAACTCAGATCTTGTTTATAAATAGTTTTGTATCCTGGGTTTGTGTATATATCAGTGATTTCGGCAAAACTGTAAACCGTCGCGCCACGGTTTTTTGCACCGCCTTAATCACCAACCTCCCGTCTGACCGGCCGCGATATTTTCATTTAATTTGGACGCATATCTTTTAAGTTACAGAGGGTTTAAAGCGCTGCCCCCCCTGATTTATCGAAGTTTTGACAGAAGGGGGGCGCTGCGGTGCGGATTAATCTTCATTGTGATGTCACAATGCCCCTGTGAGATGAACTCGAGCTGACCCCCTCCCCCCCCCCCCCCCCCCCCCCCCCGCGGTATTCAGCGTGTGATGTCACAATGGACAAGCAGCTGCTATTGGGTGTCTACTCTTTACAAATTTACATCTTTTTATTTTTAACCTTTTTTTCAAGGTCTTCAGCTTGTGACGTCACAATGCTTGTGTGAGATGGTTGCTACATTGTTGCGAAAGGCAACTGATTGTTTTTTAAAGTTGTGTTTTTTATTGCAAGTCACTTAACATACACAGATTAGCATGGGGCCCCTATGCTCGTGGGGCCACCGGGGCAAGTGTTTCGAAAAAAGAAAGGGGAGGTCCCCCTTCCTCCCCACTCCTTCCCACCTCCATCCCCACTCCCTCCCCCCCTCCTCCCCAAAACCCTCCCCATCCTTCCCCATCTCCCTCACCCCTCGGGGACGGGCCCAACGGGGAAAGAGGGGTACTGGGAAAAGGGGAGGTCCCCTCCCTCCCCCCTTCCCCCCTCCCTCCCCCCTTCCCCCCTCCCTCCCTCCACCTCCCTCCTTCCCCCTCCCCCCCTTCCCCCTCTCCTCCTCCCTCCCACCCCCCCCCTCCATCCCCCTCCCCTCCTCCCTCCCTCCCCCCTCCCTCCCCGCCTCCAGGTTACAATGGAAACCCTACGAGGACGGGCCCAACGGGGAAAGAGGGGTACTGGGAAAAGGGGAGGTCCCCCCTCCCTCCCCCCTTCCCCCCTCCCTCCCCACCTCCTTCCACCTCCCCCCCTTCCCCCCGTCCCCCACATTCCCTCCCACCCCTTCCCCCCTCCCATCCTCCCTCCATCCCCCTCCCCTCCTCCCTCCCTCCCCGCTCCCTCCCCGCCTCCGGTTACAATGGAAACCCTACGAGGACGGGCCCAACGGGGAAAGAGGGGTACTGAGAAAACGGGTGGTCCCCCCTCCCTCCCCCCTTTCCCCTACCCCCTCCCTCCCCTCTCCCTCCCCCCTCCCTCCCCTTCCCCCCTCCCCCCTCCCTCCCCCTCCCCTCCCCCCTCCACACCTCCCTCCTCCCTTCCCTCCCCCCCGCTCCCCTCCCGGTTACAATGGAAACCCTACGAGGACGGGCCCAACGGGGAAAGAGGGGTACTGGGAAAAGGGGAGGTCCCCCTCCCTCCCCCTTCCCCCCTCCCTCCCCTTCCCCCCTCCCTCCCCCTCCCTCCCCTCCCTACCCCCTCCCTCCCCTCTCCCCCCTTCCCCCCTCCCCTCCCCTCACATCCCCCCTCCCTCCCCCCTCCCCTCCTCCCTCCCTCCCCCTCCCTCCTCCCACCCTCACCCTTCCCTCCCTCCTCTTCTCCCGGTTACAATGGAAACCCTACGAGGACGGGCCCAACGGGGAAAGAGGGGTACTGGGAAAAGGGGAGGTCCCCCTCCCTCCCCCCCCTACCCCCCTCCCTCCCCTCCTCCCTCCACACCTCCCTCCTCCCTCCCTCCCCTTCCATCCATCCACTCCTCCCGGTTACAATGGAAACCCTACGAGGACGGGCCCAACGGGGAAATAGGGGTACTGGGAAAAGGGGAGGTCACCCGCCCTCCCCCATTCCCTCCCCTCCCCCCCTTCCCTCCCCCCTTCCCCCTTCCCCCTCCCCTCCCCCCTTCCCCCCTCCCCTCCCCCCTTCCCCCTCCCCCTCCCTCCCCTCCCCCTCCCCTCCCCCTCCCCTCCTCCCTCCCTCCCCCTTCCCTCCCCCCACTCCCCTCCCGGTTACAATGGAAACCCTACGAGGACGGGCCCAACGGGCACACTTGTGCTAGTCTATCTATATACTATTAAAACTCAGATCTTGTATCTATATATATATATCCCACTGATGTCGGCTGAAGACGGCAATTCCGGCAAAACGGTGAACCGTAGCGCCACGATTTTTGTACCGCCTTAATCAGCATGCGGTTCGCTGCTGGAAAATGATATTTTTATTTAATTCGGACGCATATTTTTAAGTTACAGAGGTTTAAAAGTGCTGCCCCCCCTGATTTATCGAAGTTTTGACAGAAGGGGGGCGCTGCGTCCGGCAGTGCTCAGTACGCATGCGCGGAATCTCCTCACTCTGTACTCAGCACGCATGCGCGGCATCTCCTCACTCGCACCAAAACAATGGACGCCGTTAGCGGCGCCAGCCCGCGATCACCGGCTCACCTCTCCTCTCTCCCCTTGCTTCCCTCCTCTCTCCAAACACCCGGGAGAACATCTCCCCGCTATCCCCCCCCCCCCGGGCCTTTGAATGATGCGATCTCCCGAACCCCCCCCCCCCCGGGCCTTTAACTGATGCTAAGAGTGTGTCTGGGGGAGAGAAAATGGGGGGGGGGGGGCTGAGAATGGGGAATGGGACAACAGGGGTAGTGCGGAGGGGAATTGGTGGTGGGGGAAAGAGGGGTACTGGGAAAAGGGCAGGTCCATATCCCTCCACTCTCCCCCATCCCTCCCTCCCCCCCTCCCCCTCCCCCTCCCCCCTCACTCCATCCACAAATACCACCCCATCTCTCATCACCATCCCACCTCCCTCCCCCCTTCACTCAAACACCCCCTCGAATTGGTGGTGGGGGAAAGAGGGGTACTGGGAAAAGGGGAGGTCCATATCCCTCCACTCTCCCCCATCCCTCCCTCCACCCCTCTCTCTCCACCCCTCCCTCCCTACACAAATACCACCCCATCTCTCATCACCCTCCCCCCCTCCCTCCCCCCTTCACTCCCACACACCCACCCGGATACAATGGAAACACTAAGAGGACGGGCCAAAGGGGAGAGTGTGGGGAGTGTAAGAGTGGGGATGGGGCATGAGAGAATGGGGGAGCGGGGAATGGGCCCAACGGGCCCACTTTGTCTAGTATACTACTAAAACTCAGATCTTGTGTTATGTAGATATATATATATATATATTTGGGAATGACCTGAACCGTACTTAACATCGATTGAGGAAAAAAGGGAAACCGTAGCGCGACGGTTTTCGCACCGCCTCAATCGCCAATCTCGCGCTCGCTCGGCCGTGATATTTTCATTTACTTTGGTCGCGTATTTTTTAAGTTACAGAGGTTTTAAAGCGCTGCCCCCCCCCCCCCTTTTCAGGGGGGCGCTGCGTGCAGATTTAGTCTTCAGCTGTGACGGCTACATTGTTTCGAAAAGTTTCCAGAAAAGCAATGATTGTTTTAAAGTAGTATTTTTTGTTATTGCAAGTCAAGTCAAGTCAAGTCAATTATATTTGTATAGCACATTTAAAAACAACCCACGTTCACCAAAGTGCTGCACATAAGTCAAGTCAAGTCAAGTCAATTATATTTGTATAGCACATTTAAAAACAACCCACGTTGACCAAAGTGCTGCACATCTGATTAGGAAAAAAAAAAGAAGGAAGTTATAGTGGTCACTTGACATACACAGATCAGGAGGACAGGCCCAACGGGCACACTTGGAGAGTAAGAGTGGGGCTGGGGGAGGAGAGAATGGGGGGTGTGGGGACGGGCCCAACGGGCCCGCTTTGCTAGTATCTATCTATCTATATAATACTAAAACTCAGATCTTGTGAATATATATATTATTTTTTTGGGGTTTGACCTGAATATATCGTATATTTATACGTAACAGCGATTGCAGCAAAACGGCGGACCGTAGCACGACGGTTTTCGCACCGCCTCAATCGCCAATCTCGCGCTCGCTCGGCCGTGATATTTTCATGTAATTTGGTCGCGTGCTTTTTAAGTTACAGAGGTTTTAAAGCGCTGCCCCCCCCCCCCCTTTTTCAGGGGGGCGCTGCGGTGCAGATTTAGTTTTCAGCTTGTGGCTTGTGACGGCTACATTTGTTTCGAAAAGTTTCCAGAAAAGGATTTAGTTTTCAGCTTGTGACGGCTACATTGTTTCGAAAAGCTTCCAGAAAAGCACTGATTGTTTTGTTATTGCAAGTCAAGTCAAGTCAAGTCAAGTCAATTATATTTGTATAGCACATTTAAAAACAACCCATGTTGACCAAAGTGCTGCACATCTGATTAGGAAAAAAAAAAAAAAAGGTTATAGTGGTCACTTGACATACACAGATCAGGAGGACGGGCCCAACGGGCACACTCGGAGAGTAAGAGTGGGGCTGGGGGAGGAGAGAATGGGGGGTGTGGGGACGGGCCCGACGGGCCCGCTTTGAACGGGCACACTTGTTCTAGTCTATCTATATAATACTAAAACTCAGATCTTGTGAATATATATTTTTTTTTTTGGGGGGTTGACCTGAATATATCGTATATTTATACGTAACAGCGATTGCAGCAAAACGGCGGACCGTAGCATGACGGTTTTCGCACCGCCTCAATCGCCAATCTCGCGCTCGCTCGGCCGTGATATTTTCATTTAATTTGGTCGCGTGTTTTTTAAGTTACAGAGGTTTTAAAGCGCTGCCCCCCCCCCCCCCTTTTTCAGGGGGCGCTGCGGTGCAGATTTAGTTTTCAGCTTGTGGCTTGTGACGGCTACATTTGTTTCGAAAAGTTTCCAGAAAAGGATTTAGTTTTCAGCTTGTGACGGCTACATTGTTTCGAAAGGTTTCCAGAAAAGCACTGATTGTTTTGTTATTGCAAGTCAAGTCAAGTCAAGTCAAGTCAATTATATTTGTATAGCACATTTAAAAACAACCCATGTTGACCAAAGTGCTGCACATCTGATTAGGAAAAAAAAAAAAAAAGAAGGTTATAGTGGTCACTTGACATACACAGATCAGGAGGACGGGCCCAACGGGCACACTTGGAGAGTAAGAGTGGGGCTGGGGGAGGAGAGAATGGGGGTGTGGGGACGGGCCCAACGGGCCCGCTTTGAACGGGCACACTTGTTCTAGTATACTACTAAAACTCAGATCTTGTGTTATATATATATATGCGCGTAACAGCGGATATCTCTGATTTCGTCAAAACGGTGAACCGTAGCGCCACGATTTTTGCACCGCCTTAATCACCACGCGGTTATCTGCTGCAAAATTGTTTTTTATTTAATTCGGTCGCATGTTTTTTAAGTTACAGAGGTTTTAAAGCGCTCCCCCCCCCTAAATTATAGGGGGCGCTGCGGTGCAGATTTAGTCTTCAGCTTGTGACGGCTACATTGTTTCGAACATTGTTTCGAAAAAGTTTTAAAGTACTGTTTTTTGTTATTGCAAGTCAAGTCAAGTCAAGTCAAGTCAAGTCAAGTCAATTATATTTGTATAGCACATTTAAAAACAACCCACGTTGACCAAAGTGCTGCACATCTGATTAGGAAAAAAAAAAGAAGGTAGTTATAGTGGTCACTTGACATACACAGATCAGGAGGACGGGCCCAACGGGTAAGAATGGG
>NC_135971.1:1576661-1581661 GCF_053455715.1 Rhinoraja longicauda | reverse complement strand
GGTGCCCGTGTGCCGGCAGCGCATGCGCCAACCTCGGGCCGGGCCCGGAGCGGAGCGGAGCGGAGCCGCCACAAAGCGCCGGGGCCGCGGCTGCGCGTCAGACGCCGCCAAATACGCGGGAAACCCCATCCCTGGGCCCAGGGATCCGGGATCGTCCCAATCCTGCACCGCGACCACCGGGCTGGAGCTGGAGCTGCAGCCGCCCCCCCCCCCGTCCCCATTCATTAACCCCCCCCCCCCCCCCACACGGGCAGTTTCATCCCAATCACAGGGATTTGCATCAACCTCATTCAGGGATTGATCCCAATCTACTATCCCGCGGATTTCCATCCCAATACTGAGCATTGCACGACGCCCCGACCCCAAACCCAGGGAATTACCCCCCACACATACACTGGCATTTACATCTCAATCCCATGAATTTGTATCCTATCTAAATCAGGGATTGATCCCGACCCCCTATCCCGATGTTGAACATTGCAAGATGCCCCCTTCCCCAAACCTGGGGAATTATCCCACCAACCGCACATGGGTGGTTATTATTCCAATGCCACGAATTTCCATCCTATCTAAATCAGGGATTGCCCCCCTCCCCCCCCCCCCCCAGACATCATCTCGGGAGAGAAAGAATGGGTGACGTTTTGTGTCGAGACCCTTCTTCAGAAGTCCGGAGAATAAGCGAGTTAGGTATCTCGCTTCAGACTTCTGAAAAAAGGGTCTTTACCCGAATCATTACCCATTCCTTCTCTCCTGAGGTGCTACTTGACACGCTGAATTACTTCAGCATTTTGTGTCTACCTTCGATTTAAACTAGCAACTGTAGTTTTTTTTCCTAGTGTTTGAAGGGAGGTGGGCAGAAACAGTTTCCCTTTGCAAATTGACAGTTGTGGCTGTCACACACATTCTGCATCCACTTATTCAGGTGATACGTGGTAGTCCCACAGCCCAAAGTTGCACAAATGTGCATGGCTTTGCCCAGTAACATAAAACAAAATATATAATAAAGTCAATCATATGTTAAGTCAAATAAGTTCCTGCAAGCATGCCCATTACATACCGGTACAAGTTACAATACAAACAAAAATTGGCATGGCTTTGCTTACTCACCGAAGCACAAAGCAATAAAACCAACAAAATCAACGTAGTTTTGTACAAATTAACCGTAAATACGCCTAGTTAATAGTTTTGAAAGCAGTATTTTCTTACCTCGAAGAAGCAAAACTGGAAAATACGGATGAAAAGCAGGTCTGTATACGCGCAGCAGCTCACCCGGCGAGAATGTTTAGCACGAGTGACCTATGACCTGGGCATGCGCAGTTGAGATATCGAACTCGCATATTACCACCATACCTGCACAAGGGCAATTATTATCCCAATCCCAGGAATTTTCATCGGCTGAAATCAGGGATTTATTACGATCTTCCATCCCGCAGATATCCCTCCCAATGCTGAGCATTGCAGGATGCCCCTCCCACCAACCCAGGGAATTATCCCACCTGCACACGGGCTATTATTATTGCAATGCCAGAAATATCCATCCTTTCTAAATTAGGGATTGTTCCCTATCTCAATGTGGAATATCGCAAGATGCACCTCCCCTAAACCCAGGGAATTATCCCCCACCCACACACGGGCAATTTTGATCTCAATCCCAGTAATGAGCATCCTATGTAAATCAGGGATTGACTTATCCCAATGCTATCCCAATCCCAATGCTGAGCATTGCAAGATGCCCCTACTGCAACCCAGAGAATTACCCCCCACCCACACACAGGCGATTATCCCAATCCCAGGAACTTGCAGCCTACCTGAATCAAGGATTGCCCCCAACCCTGATCCACAATCCCGTGATTTTCCTCCCAATGCTGAGAATTGCATTGCTGAAATCTTGTGTTTCTCCCACACTTCAAAGACGTGCAGGTTAATTAGTTTCTGTAAAATTGTAAATTGTCCTATCATGTAGTATAGTGCTAGTATACGGGATGATCGCTGGTTGGCGCGGACTCAGTGGGCTGAAGGGCCTGTTTCTTCTCTGAAGTCTAAAGTAAACTAAAGACAGCATCCGAGTAAAGGATGGATCCTGGGTCTTTGGCGCTGTGAGGCAGTGACTCTACAGTTGGACCACCATGCTGTTCTTGAACTCTATATATGAGCTGTTGTGATGCGTTCTACCTTGGCTGACCTGCAGCTGCTGTCTGTGGTCTATTCTCAGTGCCCGCTCTCCAGGTGGGATCAGTCTGCCAACTCCATCTGACACACGTGCAGCCATGTCCCAGGTGGCGGGTTTCCGAGTGGGCGCCGAGTTCTCGAGCTACAGGGAGCTGCACCGGGAGTACCGGCGCTACCAGAGGGACAGCTCCGTGCAGATGTGGACCAGGCACTCGCGGACCATCAAGGCGCAGCGGCGTCGGGCACCCAAGCGCCCGATGAACGACGCGCTGAACTCTGCCGAGATCGACTACGCGTGCATTCACGGCGGCAAGTTATTCAAGACCAAAGGATCCGGCAAACGGACAATCCAGAGGTGAGGAAATACTTGCAGGGGCGACACAGCGGCACAGTTGGTAGAGCCGCTGTCTCACAACGCCGGGGATCCCGGTTCCATCCTGACCACGGGTGCTCTCCGTGTGTGGAGTTTGCACGTCCTCTCTGTGACCAGCTGTGTTTCTTCTGTGGGCTTCAGTTTCCTCCCATATCCAAAACGTGCAGGTTTCTTGGTTAATTGGCCCTCTGTAAATCATCCCGAGTGTGTCGGGATTGGATGACAAAGTGGGAGAACATGGAACATGGTCGACACCTGCTCCTGTTTCCTACGTTCTTATTTAAAGATGGTTTTATCCTTTTAAATTTAATAATATGTTTAGCCGGGTAGTTAGTTTTGTTTAGAGTTACATCATGGAAACAGGCCTTTCGGCCCATCGAGTCCACACAGCCCACCAATCATCCATTCACACTAGTTCTATGTTATCCCACTTTCTCATCCACTCTCTACACACGAGGGGCAATTTACAAAAGCAAATTAACCCACAAACCTGCACGTCTTTAGAATGTGGAAGGAAACCACTTGGAAAAAACCCACGTGGTCACAGGGAGGACGTACAATCTCCGCACAGACAGCACCCGTAGTCAGGATCGAACCTGAGTCTCCGGCGCTGTGAGGCAGCAGCTCCTCTGCTGCCCCCGTCTGTCTCTTTCTCTTTTTTTTCTCTGTCTCTCCCCTCTGTTCATTTTTTTCTCTCTTTTGCACTCTTTGTTCATCTTTGATTGTGTGTGTGTGTGCGTCTCCCCACCTCTCTCCCCCGTCTCACCTCTACCTCTCCCTCTCTCCACCTCTCTCCCTTTCTCCCTCTCCCTCTTCACCTTTCTCCCTCTCCCTCTCTCCGTCTCCACCTCTCTACCTCTCTCCTCCTGTACCTTTCTACCTCTCTCTCTACCTCTCGCTCTCTCTCTCTCCTTCTCTCTCCCCCACCACACATTTTCCCATTCCTACCCGCACCTACGACTCGCTGGGATTGTATAAAGTAGTAGAGTCGTCCTTCACAGAAATAGGCCCTTCGGTCCAACTTGCCCATGCTCATCGAGATGACCCATGTACACCAGTCCCACCTGCCCTCAGAACCTTTCCTATCCATGTACCTTTCCAAATGTATTTTAAATGCTAGAGTACCTGCCTCAACTACCTCATCTAAAAGCTAGTTCCATTTACCACCCCACTGTGCAGAAAAGGTTACCCCTTGTGTTCTTTTTAAATCTTTCCCCTCTCATGTTAAACTGTCCTCTGGATCTTGATTCCCCAATCCTGGATAAAAGATTTATGCATTCACCCTATCTATTCCACTTGTGACATACAATTTGCTGTGTTAACACAAGGGACACTGTATTATCCATGTTATTCCACTCTGCCATCCACTGCCTGCACACTTGGGACAATTGACAATTTGATAGTTTGTGTTTTATGGTTCAGAGACTGGATTGATATCCCAGTGGGGGAGTGTGATATTATCCCATTAAATCACACAGGGTCTTCCGCCTGCAATGACCATCAAGCACCCAGCTTGTTATGTACTGTGTGTAGGAAGGAACTACAGATGCTGGTTTACACTGGAGATAGACACAAAATGGTGAAGTAACTCAGCGGGGAGGGCAGCATCTCTGGAGAAAAATAATAGGTGACGTTTCGGTTTGACACCCGTCTTAAGACTGAGAGTCAGGGGGGAGGTAAACTAGAAGTTTCTCCCATTCTCGTCGTTCTATTAATTTCACTGTCGTCTTGCTTAGTTTCACTGTTTGTATCAACTTCTTATCACCTTCTCCACCGCCAACAATGGACCATTGTGGGCTCCACCTTTCCTTTATCATTGTTGCTGGCTTTGATTTGCTCTTTCATATCTTTCGTTCATTTGTTCTTTGTAACCCTTCATCCCCCTAGTTCCCTCTCCTCTGACTCTCAGTCTGATAAATGGTCCCAACCAGAAATGTCACCTATTCCTTTTCTCCAGAGATGCTGCCTGACCCGCTGAGTTACTCCAGCATTTTGTGTCCATCTCCTTTGTTATGCACTATGTTATCTTACACCAATCCTGCATGAATCACATTTTATTGCAGCTGTTGCTTCAAGTCCCCCCAGTTTGTGAAAGAGTTTATTATCAGTCAAAGGGCAGTCATTCAGCACACCATCTTGTCTTCCCACTCACACTGCTTCATGGCCAATGTCAATGGAATGTTTCTGTTGGATTTTGTGATGATTGTAAAAGATCGCCATACACTGCTGGTCTGAATCATCCTACCACAACGAGAGAGCAGTCCTGAACTGTGATCTTCCTCATTGGTGACCCTCGGACTATCTTTGTTTGGACTTTACCTTGCACTAAATGTTATTCCCTTATCGTGTATCTATACACTGTAAATGGCTCGATTATAATCATGTATTGTCTTCCCACTGACTGGTTAGCATTCAGCAAAGCCGTTCACTGTACCTCGGTACACGTGACAATAAACTG
>NC_135971.1:1537951-1576161 GCF_053455715.1 Rhinoraja longicauda | reverse complement strand
GTGTCTGTGTGGGTGTGTGTGTGGGTGTGTGTGTGGGTGTGTGAGTGATTGTGTGTGTGTGTGTGATTGTGTGTGTGGGTGATTGTGTGTGTCTGTGTGGGTGTGTGTGTGAGTGATTGTGTGTGTGTGGGTGGGTGGGTGTGTGCGTGGGTGGGTGGGTGTGGGCGTGATTGTGTGTGTGGGTGTGCGTGCGTGTGTGTGGGTGTGATTTTGTGTGTGTCTGTGTGGGTGTGATTGTGTGTGTGTGTGATTGTGTGTGTGATTGAGTGTGTGTGTGTGGGTGGAGGGTGTGTGGGTCGGTGTGGGTGTGTGTGTGTGATTGTGGGATTGTGTGTGTGTGTGTGTGGGGGGGATGGGTGTGTGTGGGTGTGAGTGTGTGGGATTGTGTGTGTGGGTGTGAGATTGTGTGTGTGTGTGGGGGGGGTGTGGGTGGGTGTGGGTGTGAGTGTGTGGGATTGTGTGTGTGTGCGAGATTGTGTGTGGGTTCGTGAGTGTGCGAGATCTTGCGTGCATATGTGTGTGTGCGCACGATTGTGTGTGTGTGTGTGATTGCATGTGAGAGAGAGGTAGTGTGAGTGTGTGAGAGGTAGTGTGTGTGAGATAGTGTGAGTGTGTGAGAGGTAGTGTGAGTGTGTGAGGTAGTGTGAGTGTGTGAGAGGTAGTGTGAGTGTGTGAGAGAGGTAGTGTGAGTGTGTGAGAGAGGTTGTGTGAGTGTGTGAGAGGTAGTGTGTGTGAGATAGTGTGAGTGTGTGAGAGAGGTAATGTGAGTGTGTGAGGTAGTGTGAGTGTGTGAGGGAGGTATTGTGAGTGTGAGAGAGGTATTGTGAGTGTGAGAGAGGTAGTGTGAGTGTGTGAGGTAGTGTGAGTGTGTGAGAGAGGTATTGCGAGTGTGAGAGAGGTAGTGTGAGAGTGTGAGAGAGGTAGTGTGAGTGTGTGAGAGGTAGTGTGTGTGAGATAGTGTGAGTGTGTGAGAGAGGTAGTGTGAGTGTGTGAGAGAGGTTGTGTGGGTGTGTGAGGTAGTGTGAGTGTGAGAGGTTGTGTGAGTGTGTGAGAGGTTGTGTGAGTGTGTGAGGTAGTGTGAGTGTGTGAGAGAGGTAGTGTGAGAGGTAGTGTGAGTATGTGAGAGAGGTATTGTGAGTGTGAGAGAGGTAGTGTGAGTGTGTGAGATAGTGTGTGTGTGAGAGAGGTAATGAGTGTGTGAGAGTGTGAGAGAGGTAGTGTGAGTGTGTGAGATAGTGTGAGTGTGAGAGAGGTAGTGTGAGTGTGTGAGAGAGGTAGTGTGAGTGTGTGAGAGAGGTAGTGTGAGAGTGTGAGAGGTAGTGTGAGTGTGTGAGATAGTGTGAGTGTGCGAGAGAGGTAGTGTGAGTGTGTGAGATAGTGTGTGTGTGAGAGAGGTAGTGTGAGTGTGTGAGTGTGAGAGAGGTAGTGTGAGTGTGCTAGTGTGTGAGTGTGTGAGAGAGGTAGTGTGAGTGTGTGAGAGTGTGAGAGAGGTAGTGTGAGTGTGTGAGATTGCGTGTGTGAGGGAGGAGGGCGCGATCCGGTCGTCGGGTGGGATTTGCCGCTAAGGGGGCGCCCCTCGATGGGCGAGGTCACACCTGGGCGGGGTCACACCTGGGCGGGGGTCACACCTGGGCGAGGCTCACACCTGGGCGGGGCTCACACCTGGGCGGGGTTCACACCTGTGCGGGAGCCACACCTGGGCGGGGCTCACACCTGGGCGAGGATCACACCTGGGGGGGGCTCACACCTGGGCGGGGCTCACACCTGGGCGGGGGTCACACCTGGGCGGGCTCACACCTGCACAAGGGGGGACTGAGGGGCGGGGGACTGAGGGGCGGGGGACTGAGGGGCGGGGGACTGAGGGGCGGGGGACTGAGGGGCGGGGGACTGAGGGGCGGGGGACTGAGGGGCGGGGGACTGAGGGGCGGGGGACTGAGGGGCGGGGGACTGAGGGGCGGGGGGACTGAGGGGCGGGGGACTGAGGGGCGGGGGACTGAGGGGCGGGGGACTGAGGGGCGGGGGACTGAGGGGCGGGGGACTGAGGGGCGGGGGACTGAGGGGCGGGGGACTGAGGGGCGGGGGACTGAGGGGCGGGGGACTGAGGGGCGGGGGACTGAGGGGCGGGGGACTGAGGGGCGGGGGACTGAGGGGCGGGGGACTGAGGGGCGGGGGACTGAGGGGCGGGGGACTGAGGGGCGGGGGACTGAGGGGCGGGGGACTGAGGGGCGGGGGACTGAGGGGCGGGGGACTGAGGGGCGGGGGACTGAGGGGCGGGGGCAGGGCCGTCTTAACGCATGGGCCTGATGGGCACTTGCCCGGGGCCCCACGAGCATAGGGGCCCCATGCTGATCTGTGTATGTTAAGTGACTTGCAATTAATAAATATTACTTTAAAAATGTAGGTTCAATAAGTGCTTTTTTCGCAACATTTTCGGTCCCGAAGTACTTCTCAGAGCGATCTGTAAGTGCTTTTCGCAACAATGTAGCACCCTAAGTCCATCGCTAAGCGCTTTTCGGTAAGTGCTTTTCGCCGGCACGACAGGGGGGGGCTGGTAGGGAAAGGGGGGTGGGGGAGAGTAACGGTAGGGGCCCCAGTACACCGCTTTGCCCGGGGGCCCATAATGCTGTAAAAACGGCCCTGGGCGGGGGACTCAGGGGCGGGGGACTCAGGGGCGGGGGACGAGGGATTGAGGGACGAGGGATTGAGGGGCGGGGGACTGAGGGGCGGGGGACCGAGGGGCGGGGGCCAGGGGCAACAATCGTCCCGTGAGGGTAACACTGTGCCCCCAGTTGCTCTTCCCACCCCCCGACGCCCCACACAATCGTTCCCAGTCACCATCCTCTCGGCACGGTGGTGCAGCGGGTAGAGCTGCTGCCTCACAGCGCCAGGTACCCGGGTTCCATCATGACCACGGGTGCTGTCTGTACGGAGTTTGTTACGTTCTCCCCGTGGGGTTTCTCCGGGCGCTCCGGTTTCCTCCCACATTCCAAAGACGTGGGTTTGTAGGTTAGTTGACTTCCGTAAAATTGTAAATTGTCCCAACTGCGTGTCGGGTCGTGTTAGATTACGGGGCGACCGCAGGTCAGCACGGACCTGGTGGGCCGAAAGGCCTGTGTCTGCACTGTAAAGTTTCACAGAGTGTGGGCCTGGCAGCTTCCTTTAATGAATACAAAGAACGTGTACATGGCAGAGTTTCAGGGAGTGCTCATCATTGTCCGTGTGCACACGCACCCCCCCACCCCAGTGTGTGGTACCTGAGTGACCACTACTCACCCCAGCCCACCCCATCCCGTCCCATCCCGTCCCATCCCACCCCAGCCCGTCCCAGCCCACCCGTGTGTGGTAGCCGTGACCATCTGTAGCCGAGTGACCATTACTCACACACACCCCAGCCCAGCCCACCCCAGCCCAGTGTGTGGTAGCTGAGTGACCACTACTCACACGCACCCCACCCCACCCCACCCCATCCCATCCCACCCCGCCCCAGCCCATCCCACCCCATCCCACTCCACCCCAGCCCACCCCATCCCATCCCAGCCCACCCCAGCCCGTCCCGTCCCACCCCACCCCACCCCACCCCACCCCATCCCATCCCATCCCATCCCACCCCACCACACCCCACGCCACCCCAGCCCGTCCCAGCCCACCCCAGTGTGTGGTAGCCGTGACCATCTGTAGCCGAGTAACCATTACTCACACACACCCCAGCCCAGCCCAGCCCGTCCCAGCCCACCCCAGCCCAGTGTGTGGTAGCTGAGTGACCATTACTCACACACACCCCACCCCAGCCCACCACTACTCGCACACCTCTGTGCAGGACACGGGGACACACGGACAATGAAGCTGAAACCCAGACTCTGCACAAGGACAAGCAGGGCCTGAGCCAAGCTAACTGGAGCAACAGACTGTCAAACTCCACAACACAATGAGGCCCAGTGTAGGGTCACAGTCGCCCAACCCCAGGCACCTGGTCTGCCTTCCCATGGCACCTCCCCTCGCCTCAGCTCGACGCACTGACACGCTTGATCTGCTTCAGTTTGATTTGAGGGTCAAGGTGCATCAGAACTGGAAGGAAGGAAGGAAGGAAGGAAGGAGATGGGCGGTCAGTGATGAACTAGTGAGCAGCAGGTCAGAGGATGGGGGAGGGGGGAGGGGGGGGAGAGGAGGGGAGGGGGAGAGGGGAGAGGGGAGAGGGGAGAGGGGAGATGGGAGAGGGGAGAGGGGGAGGGGAGAGGGAGGAGGGGAGAGAGGGGAGAGGGGGGAGAGGGAGATGGGGAGAGAGGGGAGTACACCCACCGCCCATCTACACCCACTCCCCCTGACCCGCTCTACCCCCCACCCCCCTCAACCCCCCCCCCCCACCCCTGACCTGCTCTACTCCCCCCCCTACCCAACCCCCCCCACCCCCTGACCTGCTCTACTCCCCCACCCACCCCCTGACCTGCTCTACTCTCCCACCCATCCCCCCCACCCCCCCCAACCAACCCCCACCCACCCCCTGACCTGCTCTACTCTCCCCCCCACCCCCCCAACCCCCACCCAACCCCCACCCACCCCCTGACCTGCTCTACTCCCCCCCATCCCCCCCAACCCCCCCCCAAACCCCCACCCACCCCCTGACCTGCTCTACTCCTCCCCCCCACCCCCCCCCAACCCCCACCCACCCCCTGACCTGCTCTACTCCCCCACCCCCACCCACCCCCCCTACCCCATGTATTGCCACTTACCGTGCATGGTGTAAAAGAGTGCAAACACCAATACGGGGAAGACGTAGACAAAGCTGGCTATAATTCCCCGAGTGATCAGCCGTTGGGTTGAATACTGGCAATGCTGGGCTGGTGGGGAACACAAGGGTACAAGTGGAGTCAAGGACAACAGCTTGGCCCATCCACATCACTACAGGTCACTCCTGTGTTCACTACAGCCCACACACACACAGTGTAGGTGAACACACCTGTGCTCACTACAGCCCACACACAGTGTAGGTGAACACACCTGTGCTCACTACAGCCCACACACACACAGTGTAGGTGAACACACCTGTGCTCACTACAGCCCACACAGTGTAGGTGAACACACCTGTGCTCACTACAGCCCACACACACACAGTGTAGGTGAACACACCTGTGCTCACTACAGCCCACACACACACACAGTGTAGGTGAACACACCTGTGCTCACTACAGCACAAACACACAGTGTAGGTGAACACACCTGTGCTCACTACAGTTCACACACAGTGTAGGTGAACACACCTGTGTTCACTACAGCACAAACACACAGTGTAGGTGAACATAGGGGTCACAGTTTAAGGATAAGGGGGAAGTCTTTTATTGTCTATTGTCTATTGTCTATTGTCTATTGACCGAGATGAGAAAACATTTCTTCACACAGAGAGTGGTGAGTCTGTGGAATTCTCTGCCACAGAAGGTAGTTGAGGCCAGTTCATTGGCTATATTTAAGAGGGAGTTAGATGTGGCCCTTGTGGCTAAAGGGATCAGGGGGTATGGAGAGAAGGCAGGTACGGGATACTGAGTTGGATGATCAGCCATGACCATATTGAATGGCGGTGCGTACAGGCTCGAAGGGACGAATGGCCTACTCCTGCACCTAGTTTCTATACCTGTGATAACTACAGCACACTACAGCATAAACACACAGTGTAGGTGAACACACCTATGCTCACTACAGCACACTGCAGCGCACACACACACAGTGCCGGTGAACATACCTGTGCTCACTACTGCCCACACACAGTGTAGGTGAACATACCTGTGCTCACTACTGCCCACACACAGTGTAGGTGAACACACCTGTGCTCACTGCTGCCCACACACAGTGTAGGTGAACACACCTGTGCTCACTACAGCACACACACACACACACACAGTGTCGGTGAACACACCTGTGCTCACTACAGCACACACACACACACAGTGTCGGTGAACACACCTGTGTTCACTACTGCCCACACACAGTGTAGGTGAACACACCTGTGCTCACTGCAGCACACACACAGTGTCGGTGAACACACCTGTGCTCACTACAGCACACACACACAGTGTCGGTGAACACACCTGTGTTCACTACAGCCCACACACAATGTAGGTGAACATACCTGTGCTCACTGCAGCACACACACACACACACACAGTGTCAGTGAACACACCTGTGTTCACTACTGTTCACACACGTACAGACACTGCTGAGAGTTCCAAATATTAAATACATACCAGCAATGTTAAAGGATATGATTATGAATATAGTGACAGTTTAATTAGTAGCGTATAGACCATCCACACTGTCAAACAGTACAGGTTATAAACACAATGACTGTAACCTCAGTGACCACACTGGACAGTCATCCTTGTAATTGAGGCAGTGCAGCGTAGGTTCACCAGATTGATCCCTGGGATGGCGGGACTGTCGTATGAGGAAAGATTGGAAAGACTGGGCTTGCATTCACTGGAGTTTAGAAGGATGAGAGGGGATCTTATAGAGACGTACAAAATTATAAAAGGACTGGACAAGCTAGATGCAGGAAAAATGTTCCCAATGTTGGGGGAGTCCAGAACCAGGGGCCACACAGTCTTAGAATAAAGGGGAGGCCTTTTAAAACTGAGGTGAGAAGGAACTTTTTCACCCAGAGAGTTGTGAATTTGTGGAATTCTCTGCCACAGGGGGCAGTGGAGGCCAAATCACTGGATAAATTTAAGATGGAGCTCGATAGAGCTCTGGGGGCTAGTGAAATCAAGGGATATGGGGAGAGGTTGGGCACAGGTTACTGATTGTGGATGATCAGCCATGATCACAATGAATGGCGGTGCTGGCTCGAAGGGCCGAATTGTCTCCTCCTGCATCTATTTTCTATGTTTCTATGTAACACCAAGCTCAAAACTGCAGCTGGCAATATTAAACTGAGCACCACAGAGACAGTGTGAAAGATTAACAAGGCACCAGCTTTCACTCATCTGGTCTCTGGGCGTTTAACACTGAGCTACTCTGAGATGGTAGGTTTGACCTGTTCACTCATTCACTGTTTGGCTGTCACTGCCATGATAGACTCACCAATATCTGCAGCTTTGTAGAGCAGCACGGATGGAAGGAACATTGATACAGGTCCCAGGAGATACATGATGCAACTCTGATCTGCAAGGCAATGAAATCATTCATCTGAACTTTAACACAAAGTGTTGGGGAACCTCGACACCACATTCCAGCATCTGCAGTTCCCAATGTCCCCAATTCCCCCCAGCCACTCATGTTGGGAATGATGATGTGACATTGCCATTCCTGAAGCACAAGGAACGCTGGTGCTCCACTTCCCCAGCAAGGAGAACGTTCCACACTCTGCCTGAATCTCCAAGCCCCACCATGTCCTGAGAACCGGGGATCACAAAGCAAATCATTGTCGCGTAATCACCCCCTGACCCAGGGCTGGAGTGGATGTGGAGAAGATGTTTCCGCTGGTGGGAGTGTGTGGGGCAGAGTGGGAGTGTGTGGGGCAGAGTGGGAGTGTGTGGGGGGGGGTGAGGGTGGGAGAGTGTGGGGCAGAGTGGGAGTGTGTGGGGCAGAGTGGGAGTGTGTGGGGCAGAGTGGGAGTGTGTGGGGCAGAGTGGGAGTGTGTGGGGGGGTGAGGGTGGGAGTGTGTGGGGGGGTGAGGGTGGGAGTGTGTGGGGCAGAGTGGGAGTGCGTGTCTTTGGTGGGGAGATGGGGAGGGGTATTTTTGGTCTGGGGGGTGACGTCTGTGGGATTCATTGCCACAGATGGCGGTGGAGACCAAGTCATTGGCTGCTTTTGGAGCAGACATTGACAGGCTCATGATGGGTGAGGGTGTCACGGGTTATGGGGTGAGGGTGTCACGGGGTGAGGGTGGGAGGGGGGGTGAGGGTGTCACGGGTTATGGGGTGAGGGTGGGGGGGGTGAGGGTGGGAGGGAGGGGGTGAGGGTGGGGGGGGTGAGGGTGGGAGGGGGGGTGAGGGTGTCACGGGGTGAGGGTGTCACAAGGTGAGGGTGTCATGGGGTGAGGGTGTCACAGGGTGAGGGTGTCACGGGGTGAGGGTGTCACGGGTTATGGGGTGAGGGTGTCACGGGGTGAGGGTGTCATGGGGTGAGGGTGTCACAGGGTGAGGGTGTCACGGGGTGAGGGTGTCACGGGTTATGGGGTGAGGGTGTCACGGGGTGAGGGTGTCACGGGGTGAGGGTGAGGGTGGGTTGAGAGGGGAGGATGGATCAGCCACGATGGGCGGAGCAGACTCGATGGGCCCAATGGCCTCATTCTGCTGCTGTGAACCTATATGTCAGCGCTGTGTGATGGCGCCCAACACGGGCACTCTCTGCACGCTGGTCCCACAATGCATCGGCAATCATTCATTGGAATCGTTGCACTCTTTTAAACCTCTGCTCCCACACCAGCTGTACACTGTACACTGTTAAACCTCTGCTCCCACACCAGCTGTACACTGTGCACTGTACACTGTGAAACTGCTCCCACAGCAACTGTACACTGTGCACTGTTAAACCTCTGCTCCTACACCAGCTGTACACTACACTGTTAAACTGCTCCCACAGCAGCTGTACACTGTACATTATACACTGTTAAACTGCTCCTACAGCAGCTGTACACTGTACACTGTTAAACCTCTGCTCCTACACCAGCTGTACACTGTACACTGTTAAACCTCTGCTCCCACAGCAGCTGTACACTGTACACTGTACACTGTTAAACGTCTGCTCCTACACCAGCTGTACACTGTACACTGTTAAACCTCTGCTCCCACAGCAGCTGTACACTGTACACTGTACACTGTTAAACCTCTGCTTCTACAGTAGCTGTAGACTGTACACTGTTAAACCTCTGCTCCCACAGCAGCTGTACACTGTACACTGTGCACTGTTAAACCTCTGCTCCCACACCAGCTGTACACTGTACACTGTTAAACCTCTGCTCCTACAGTAGCTGTACACTGTGGACAGCTTGATTACAGTCATGTACAGTCTTTCCACTGACAGGATAAAAGACATCACTAAAGCACAGGCATACACTGGCCTATCCACAAACTCCATCTCTGTTACATTGACGACTGTATCGGTGCTACCTCCTGCACCTTTGCACAACTCATGGACTTCATCAACGTCACCAATGTCCATCCTGCACTCATATTTACTTGGACCATCTCTGACTCCTCCCTCCCCTTTCTTGATCTCATAGTCTCCATCACAAGAAATAGACTATTGACTGACATCTATTACAAACCCACTGACTGCCACAACTATCCCGACTACACTTCTTCCCACCCTGCTTCCTGCAAAGACTCTATCCCCTTCTCCCAATTCCTCCGTCTACGCCGCATTTGCTCCCAGGATGAGGTGTTCCATACTAGGATATCCGGGAGGTCCTAATTCTTTAGGGAATGGGGGTTCCCCTCTCCCATCACAGAGGAGACCCTCACTTGTGTCTCCTTGGTACCCCGCAGCTCCACCCTTGTTCCCCCTCCCCCTAGTTGTAACAAAGACAGAGTCCCCCTAGTCCTTACCTTCCAGTCCATCAGCCTTCGCATACAACACATAATCCTCCAAAAGTTCCGTCACCTCCAACGGGATCCCACCACTAGCCACATTTCCCCATCTCCACCCCTTCCCGCCTTCCGCAGAGACCGTTCCCTCTGCAACTCCCTGGTTAACTCATTCCTTCCCACCCAAACCACCCCCTCCCCAGGTACCTTCCCCTGCAACCGCAGAAGATGCATCACCTGTCACTATACCTCCTCCCTCAACTCTGTCCAGGGACCCCGACAGTCCCCGACAGGCAGAGGTTCACTTGCACCTCCTCCAATCTCGCCTACTGTATCCTTTGTTCAAGATGCGGGCTCTTATACATCAGCGAGACCAAACACAGACAGGCGATCGTTTCACTGAACACCTTCGCTCAGCCCGCGTGAACCAACCTGATCACTCAGTTGCTGGACACTTTAATTCTCCTTCACATTCCTACACAGACCTTTCTGTCCTCAGTCTCCTCCATTGTCAGAGTGAGGCTAAACACAAATTGGAGGAACAGCATCTCATATTTCGCTTGGGCAGCTCACAGCCCAGCGGTATGAATATTGATTTCTCTCACTTCAGGTAGCCCCGGCATTCCCTCTCTCTCTGTTCCTCTCCCACCCAAGTTGCACCAGCTTTCATTCTACAAACAGCTTACAACGGCCTGTTTGCTTTATCATCATTACTTTTTAATATATATTTCATTTATTGTTCTTTATCTCCCCACATCACCATCTATATCTCGTTTCCCTTATCCCGAAACAGTCTGAAGAAGGGTCTCAACCTGAAACATCACCCATTCCTTCTCTCCACAGATGCTGCCTGACCCGCTGAGTTACTCCAGCACTCTGTGAAACGTCACCTATCCATGTTCTCCACAGATGCTGCCTGACCCGCTGAGTTACTCCAGCACTCTGTGAAACGTCACCTATCCATGTTCTCCACAGATGCTGCCTGACCCGCTGAGTTACTCCAGCACTCTGTGAAACGTCACCTATCCATGTTCTCCACAGATGCTGCCTGACCCGCTGAGTTACTCCAGCACTCTGTGTCTACCTTCGGTTTAATCCAGCATCTGCAGTTCCTTCTTTCACAACTAAAGCTCTACACTGCACCTCGCTCGGTACATGTGACAATATAGTAAACCAGCCTGCAGGGGAAGGGGACGGCAACAACATGGCAACGACTTTATACTTACTGTTGTGTCCGAATGTGGATGGCTGGTTTGGATCTGGGTTGAGGAACAGTATCGCAATATAGAGGATCATCATTAAACTGAAGATGCAACCAACCCCTGCGACCACCCGGAACCACGTTGTAAAGGCTGCAAGAGATTGTGTGGCAGGTTGGTGACGTCTGGCACCCCTTCCCTCAGGTCACAACAGCACACAGCGAGACACACAAATGGATCAGGGTCAGGGGAGAGCGAGGGGAGGGAGGGGGAGAGGGAGGGAGGGGGGAGAGGGGGGAGGGGGGAGAGGGAGGGGGGAGAGGGGGAGTAGGTGGAGTGTTGCAGGTTGGTGACGTCTGGCACCCCTTCCCTCAGGTCACAACAGCACACAGCGAGACACACAAATGGATCAGGGTCAGGGGGGGAGAGGGGGGAGAGGGAGAGGGAAGGAGGGGGGAGAGGGAGGGGGAGAGGGAGGGAGGGGGAGAGGGAGAGGGAGAGGGAGGGGGGAGAGGGAGGGGGAGAGGGAGGGAGGGGGAGGGGGGAGAGGGAGGGGGGAGAGGGAGGGGGAGAGGGGAGAGGGAGGGGGGAGAGCGAGGGGGGAGGGGGAGAGGGAGGGGGAGAGGGAGGGAGGGGGGGAGGGAGAGGAGTGAGGGAGAGTCGCAAGCGTCTTTCTCGGAGTGGTATTGCCAATATAGGGGCAATATAGACCCACCTCCCTGGAGCCTCACACTAAAGCGCGGCACGGTGGCGCAGCAGGTGGAGCTGCTGCCTTACAGCGTCGGAGACCCGGGTTCAATCCTGACTACGGGCGCTGTCTGTACGGAGTTTGCACGTTCTCCCCGTGACCTGCCTGGGTTTTCTCCGGGTGCTCCGGTTTCCTCCCACACTCAAAAGACGTGCAGGTTTGTAGGTTAATTAGCTTCCGTAAATTGTAAATTGCTCCCAGTGTGTAGGATAGTGTTAGTGTATGGGCCTAGTGTGTAGGATAGTGTTAGTGTACAGGATAGTGTTAGTGTACGGGCCTAGTGTGTAGGATAGTGTTAGTGTACGGGCCTAGTGTGTAGGATAGTGCTAGTGTACGGGCCTAGTGTGTAGGATAGTGCTAGTGTACGGGCCTAGTGTACAGGATAGTGTTAGTGTACGGGCCTAGTGTGTAGGACAGTGCTAGTGTACGGGCCTAGTGTGTAGGATAGTGCTAGTGTACGGGCCTAGTGTATAGGATAGTGCTAGTGTACGGGCCTGATGTGTAGGATAGTGCTAGTATACGGGCCTAGTGTGTAGGATAGTGCTAGTGTACGGGCCTAGTGTACAGGACAGTGCTAGTGTACGGGCCGAGTGTGTAGGATAGTGCTGGTGTACGGGCCTAGTGTGTAGGATAGTGCTAGTGTACAGGATAGTGCTAGTGTACGGGCCTAGTGTGTGGGATAGTGCTAGTGTACGGGCCTAGTGTGTAGGATAGTGCTGGTGTACGGGCCTAGTGTGTGGGATAGTGCTAGTGTATGGGCCTAGTGTGTAGGATAGTGCTGGTGTACGGGCCTAGTGTGTAGGATAGTGCTGGTGTACGGGCCTAGTGTGTAGAATAGTGCTGGTGTACAGGCCTAGTGTGTAGGATAGTGCTGGTGTACGGGCCTAGTGTGTAGGATAGTGCTAGTGTACAGGATAGTGTTAGTGTACGGGCCTAGTATGTAGGATAGTGCCAGTATACGGGCCTAGTGTGTAGGATAGTGCTAGTGTACGGGCCTAGTGTGTAGGATAGTGCTGGTGTACGGGCCTAGTGTGTAGGATAGTGCTGGTGTACGGGCCTAGTGTGTAGGATAGTGCTAGTGTACAGGATAGTGTTAGTGTACGGGCCTAGTGTGTAGGATAGTGCCAGTATACGGACCTAGTGTGTAGGATGGTGCTAGTGTACGGGCCTAGTATGTAGGATAGTGCTAGTGTACGGGCCTAATGTGTGGGATAGTGGGGAAAATGTTCGAGTCAGTTATTAAAGATGGGATAGCAGCATATTTGGAAAGTGGTGAAATCATTGGACAAAGTCAGCATGGATTTATGAAAGGTAAACTAGTAGAGGATGTAACTAGTAGAGTGGATAAGGGAGAACCAGTGGATGTGTTATATCTGGACTTCCAAAAGGCCTTCGACAAGGTCCCACATAAGAGATTAGTATGCAAACTTAAAGCACACGGTATTGTGGGTTCAGTATTGATGTGGATTGAGAACTGGCTGGCAGACAGGAAGCAAAGAGTAGGAATAAACGGGTCCTTTTCAGAATGGCAGGCAGTGACTAGTGGGGTACCGCAAGGCTCAGTGCTGGGACCCCAGCTATTTACAATATATATTAATGATTTGGACGAGGGAATTGAATGCAACATCTCCAAGTTTGCGGATGACACGAAGCTGGGGGGCAGTGTTAGCTGTGAGGAGGATGCTAGGAGGCTGCAACGTGACTTGGATAGATTAGGTGAGTGGGCAAATGCATGGCAGATGCAGTATAATGTGGATAAATGTGAGGTTATCCACTTTGGTGGCAAGAACAGGAAAGCAGACTATTATCTGAATGGTGGCCGATTAGGAGAAGGGGAGATGCAACGAGACCTGGGTGTCGTGGTACGCCAGTCATTGAAAGTAGGCATGCAGGTGCAGCAGGCAGTGAAGAAAGCGAATGGTATGTTGGCATTCATAGCGAGGGGATTTGACTATAGGAGCAGGGAGGTTCTGCAGCAGTTGTATAGGGCATTGGTGAGACCACACCTGGAGTATTGCGTACAGTTGTGGTCTCCCAATCTGAGGAAAGACATTCTTGCTATAGAGGGAGTACCGAGAAGGTTCACCAGATTGATTCCTGGGATGGCAGGACTTTCATATGAAGAAAGACTGGATAGACTCGGCTTGTACTCGCTGGAATTTAGAAGATTGAGGGGGGATCTTATAGAAACTTACAAAATTCTTAAGGTGTTGGACAGGCTAGATGCAGGAAGATTGTTCCCGATGTTGGGGAAGTCCAGAACAAGGGGTCACAGTTTAAGGATAAGGGGGAAGTCTTTTAGGACCGAGATGAGAAAGGTTTATTTTTTTCACACAGAGAGTGGTGAATCTGTGGAATTCTCTGCCACAGAAGGTAGTTGAGGCCAGTTCATTGGCTATATTTAAGAGGGAGTGGCCCTTGTGGCTAAAGGGATCAGGGGGTATGGAGAGAAGGCAGGTACGGGATACTGAGTTGGATGATCAGCCATGATCATATTGAATGGCGGTGCAGGCTCGAAGGGCCGAATGGCCTCCTCCTGCACCTATTTTCTATGTTTCTATAGTGTTAGTGTACGGGCCTAGAGTGTAAGATAGAGCTAGTGTACGGGCCTAGTGTGTAGGACAGTGCTAGTGTACGGGCCTAGTGTGTAGGATAGTGCTAGTGTACGGGCCTAGTGTGTAAGATAGAGCTAGTGTAGGGGCCTAGTGTGTAAGACAGTGCTAGTGTACGGGCCTAGTGTGTAGGATAGTGCTAGTGTACGGGCCTAGTGTGTAGGACTACAGGATGGTGCTGGTGTACAGGCCTGGTGTACAGGACAGTGCTAGTGTACGGGCCTAGTGTGTAGGATGGTGCTAGTGTACGGGCCTAGTGTGTAGGATAGTGCAGGTATACGGGCCTAGTGTGTAGGATAGTGCGAGTATACGGGCCTAGTGTGTGGGATAGTGCTAGTGTACGGGCCTAGTGTGTGGGATAGTGCTAGTGTACAGGATAGTGCTAGTGTACGGGCCTGGTGTGTAGGATGGTGCTAGTGTACGGGCCTGGTGTGTCGGATAGTGCTAGTGTACGGGCCTAGTGTGTAGGACAGTGCTAGTGTACGGGCCTAGTGTGTAGGATAGTGCTAATGTACGGGCCTAGTGTACAGGACAGTGCTAGTGTACGGGCCTAGTGTACAGGACAGTGCTAGTGTAATGGCCTTATGTGTGGGATAGTGCTAGTGTACGGGCCTAGTGTGTGGGATAGTGTTAGTGTACGGGCCTAGCGTATGGGATAGTGCTAGTGTACGGGCCTAGTGTACAGGATAGTGCTAGTGTACGGGCCTAGTGTATAGGACAGTGCTAGTGTACGGGCCTAGTGTACAGGACAGTGCTAGTGTACGGGCCTAGTGTATAGGACAGTGCTAGTGTACGGGCCTAGTGTACAGGACAGTGCTAGTGTACGGGCCTAGTGTACAGGACAGTGCTAGTGTACGGGCCTAGTGTATAGGACAGAGCTAGTGTACGGGCCTAGTGTACAGGACAGTGCTAGTGTACGGGCCTAGTGTGTGGGATAGTGCTAATGTACGGGCCTAGTGTGTAGGATAGTGTTAGTGTATGGGCCTAGTGTGTAGGATAGTGCTAGTGTACGGGCCTAGTGTGTAGGATAGTGCTAGTGTACGGGCCTAGTGTGTGGGATAGTGCTAGTGTACGGGCCTAGTGTGTAGGACAGTGCTAGTGTACGGGCCTAGTGTGTAAGATAGAGCTAGTGTAGGGGCCTAGTGTGTAGGACAGTGCTAGTGTACGGGCCTAGTGTGTAGGATAGTGCTAGTGTATGGGCCTAGTGTGTAGGACTACAGGATAGTGCTGGTGTACAGGCCTGGTGTACAGGACAGTGCTAGTGTACGGGCCTAGTGTGTAGGATGGTGCTAGTGTACGGGCCTAGTGTGTAGGATAGTGCAGGTATACGGGCCTAGTGTGTAGGATAGTGCGAGTATACGGGCCTAGTGTGTGGGATAGTGCTAGTGTACGGGCCTAGTGTGTGGGATAGTGCTAGTGTACAGGATAGTGCTAGTGTACGGGCCTGGTGTGTAGGATGGTGCTAGTGTACGGGCCTGGTGTGTCGGATAGTGCTAGTGTACGGGCCTAGTGTGTAGGACAGTGCTAGTGTACGGGCCTAGTGTGTAGGATAGTGCTAATGTACGGGCCTAGTGTACAGGACAGTGCTAGTGTACGGGCCTAGTGTACAGGACAGTGCTAGTGTAATGGCCTTATGTGTGGGTTAGTGCTAGTGTACGGGCCTAGTGTGTGGGATAGTGTTAGTGTACGGGCCTAGCGTATGGGATAGTGCTAGTGTACGGGCCTAGTGTACAGGATAGTGCTAGTGTACGGGCCTAGTGTAGAGGACAGTGCTAGTGTACGGGCCTAGTGTACAGGACAGTGCTAGTGTACGGGCCTAGTGTATAGGACAGTGCTAGTGTACGGGCCTAGTGTACAGGACAGTGCTAGTGTACGGGCCTAGTGTACAGGACAGTGCTAGTGTACGGGCCTAGTGTATAGGACAGTGCTAGTGTACGGGCCTAGTGTACAGGACAGTGCTAGTGTACGGGCCTAGTGTGTGGGATAGTGCTAATGTACGGGCCTAGTGTGTAGGATAGTGTTAGTGTATGGGCCTAGTGTGTAGGATAGTGCTAGTGTACGGGCCTAGTGTGTAGGATAGTGCTAGTGTACGGGCCTAGTGTGTGGGATAGTGCTAGTGTACGGGCCTAGTGTGTAGGATAGTGCTAGTGTACGGGCCTAGTGTGCAGGATAGTGCTTGTGTACGGGCCTAGTGTGTAGGATAGTGCTAGTGTACGGGCCTAGTGTGTAAGATAGAGCTAGTGTAGGGGCCTAGTGTGTAGGACAGTGCTAGTGTACGGGCCTAGTGTGTAGGATAGTGCTAGTGTACGGGCCTAGTGTGTAGGACTACAGGATAGTGCTAGTGTACGGGCCTAGTGTATAGGACAGTGCTAGTGTACGGGCCTAGTGTACAGGACAGTGCTAGTGTACGGGCCTAGTGTGTAGGATGGTGCTAGTGTACGGGCCTAGTGTGTAGGATAGTGCGAGTATATGGGGCCTAGTGTGTAGGATAGTGCGAGTATACGGGCCTAGTGTGTGGGATAGTGCTCGTGTACAGGATAGTGCTAGTGTACGGGCCTAGTGTGTAGGATGGTGCTAGTGTACGGGCCTGGTGTGTGGGATAGTGCTAGTGTACGGGCCTAGTGTGTAGGACAGTGCTAGTGTACGGGCCTAGTGTGTAGGATAGTGCTAATGTACGGGCCTAGTGTACAGGACAGTGCTAGTGTACGGGCCTAGTGTACAGGACAGTGCTAGTGTAATGGCCTTATGTGTGGGATAGTGCTAGTGTACGGGCCTAGTGTGTGGGATAGTGTTAGTGTATGGGCCTAGCGTATGGGATAGTGCTAGTGTACGGGCCTAGTGTACAGGATAGTGCTAGTGTACGGGCCTAGTGTATAGGACAGTGCTAGTGTACGGGCCTAGTGTGTGGGATAGTGCTAATGTACGGGCCTAGTGTGCAGGATAGTGTTAGTGTATGGGCCTAGTGTGTAGGATAGTGCTAGTGTACGGGCCTAGTGTGTAGGATAGTGCTAGTGTACGGGCCTAGTGTGTGGGATAGTGCTAGTGTACGGGCCTAGTGTGTAGGACAGTGCTAGTGTACGGGCCTAGTGTGTAAGATAGAGCTAGTGTAGGGGCCTAGTGTGTAGGACAGTGCTAGTGTACGGGCCTAGTGTGTAGGATAGTGCTAGTGTACGGGCCTAGTGTGTAGGACTACAGGATAGTGCTGGTGTACAGGCCTGGTGTACAGGACAGTGCTAGTGTACGGGCCTAGTGTGTAGGATGGTGCTAGTGTACGGGCCTAGTGTGTAGGATAGTGCAGGTATACGGGCCTAGTGTGTAGGATAGTGCGAGTATACGGGCCTAGTGTGTGGGATAGTGCTAGTGTACGGGCCTAGTGTGTGGGATAGTGCTAGTGTACAGGATAGTGCTAGTGTACGGGCCTGGTGTGTAGGATGGTGCTAGTGTACGGGCCTAGTGTGTAGGACAGTGCTAGTGTACGGGCCTAGTGTGTAGGATAGTGCTAATGTACGGGCCTAGTGTACAGGACAGTGCTAGTGTACGGGCCTAGTGTACAGGACAGTGCTAGTGTAATGGCCTTATGTGTGGGTTAGTGCTAGTGTACGGGCCTAGTGTGTGGGATAGTGTTAGTGTACGGGCCTAGCGTATGGGATAGTGCTAGTGTACGGGCCTAGTGTACAGGATAGTGCTAGTGTACGGGCCTAGTGTATAGGACAGTGCTAGTGTACGGGCCTAGTGTACAGGACAGTGCTAGTGTACGGGCCTAGTGTATAGGACAGTGCTAGTGTACGGGCCTAGTGTACAGGACAGTGCTAGTGTACGGGCCTAGTGTACAGGACAGTGCTAGTGTACGGGCCTAGTGTATAGGACAGTGCTAGTGTACGGGCCTAGTGTACAGGACAGTGCTAGTGTACGGGCCTAGTGTGTGGGATAGTGCTAATGTACGGGCCTAGTGTGTAGGATAGTGTTAGTGTATGGGCCTAGTGTGTAGGATAGTGCTAGTGTACGGGCCTAGTGTGTAGGATAGTGCTAGTGTACGGGCCTAGTGTGTGGGATAGTGCTAGTGTACGGGCCTAGTGTGTAGGATAGTGCTAGTGTACGGGCCTAGTGTGCAGGATAGTGCTTGTGTACGGGCCTAGTGTGTAGGATAGTGCTAGTGTACGGGCCTAGTGTGTAAGATAGAGCTAGTGTAGGGGCCTAGTGTGTAGGACAGTGCTAGTGTACGGGCCTAGTGTGTAGGATAGTGCTAGTGTACGGGCCTAGTGTGTAGGACTACAGGATAGTGCTAGTGTACGGGCCTAGTGTATAGGACAGTGCTAGTGTACGGGCCTAGTGTACAGGACAGTGCTAGTGTACGGGCCTAGTGTGTAGGATGGTGCTAGTGTACGGGCCTAGTGTGTAGGATAGTGCGAGTATACGGGCCTAGTGTGTAGGATAGTGCGAGTATACGGGCCTAGTGTGTGGGATAGTGCTAGTGTACAGGATATTGCTAGTGTACGGGCCTAGTGTGTAGGATGGTGCTAGTGTACGGGCCTGGTGTGTGGGATAGTGCCAGTGTACGGGCCTAGTGTGTAGGACAGTGCTAGTGTACGGGCCTAGTGTGTAGGATAGTGCTAATGTACGGGCCTAGTGTACAGGACAGTGCTAGTGTACGGGCCTAGTGTACAGGACAGTGCTAGTGTAATGGCCTTATGTGTGGGATAGTGCTAGTGTACGGGCCTAGTGTGTGGGATAGTGTTAGTGTATGGGCCTAGCGTATGGGATAGTGCTAGTGTACGGGCCTAGTGTACAGGATAGTGCTAGTGTACGGGCCTAGTGTATAGGACAGTGCTAGTGTACGGGCCTAGTGTGTGGGATAGTGCTAATGTACGGGCCTAGTGTGTAGGATAGTGTTAGTGTATGGGCCTAGTGTGTAGGATAGTGCTAGTGTACGGGCCTAGTGTGTAGGATAGTGCTAGTGTACGGGCCTAGTGTGTGGGATAGTGCTAGTGTACGGGCCTAGTGTGTAGGACAGTGCTAGTGTACGGGCCTAGTGTGTAAGATAGAGCTAGTGTAGGGGCCTAGTGTGTAGGACAGTGCTAGTGTACGGGCCTAGTGTGTAGGATAGTGCTAGTGTACGGGCCTAGTGTGTAGGACTACAGGATAGTGCTGGTGTACAGGCCTGGTGTACAGGACAGTGCTAGTGTACGGGCCTAGTGTGTAGGATGGTGCTAGTGTACGGGCCTAGTGTGTAGGATAGTGCAGGTATACGGGCCTAGTGTGTAGGATAGTGCGAGTATACGGGCCTAGTGTGTGGGATAGTGCTAGTGTACGGGCCTAGTGTGTGGGATAGTGCTAGTGTACAGGATAGTGCTAGTGTCCGGGCTGGTGTGAAGGATGGTGCTAGTGTACGGGCCTGGTGTGTCGGATAGTGCTAGTGTACGGGCCTAGTGTGTAGGACAGTGCTAGTGTACGGGCCTAGTGTGTAGGATAGTGCTAATGTACGGGCCTAGTGTACAGGACAGTGCTAGTGTACGGGCCTAGTGTACAGGACAGTGCTAGTGTAATGGCCTTATGTGTGGGTTAGTGCTAGTGTACGGGCCTAGTGTGTGGGATAGTGTTAGTGTACGGGCCTAGCGTATGGGATAGTGCTAGTGTACGGGCCTAGTGTACAGGATAGTGCTAGTGTACGGGCCTAGTGTATAGGACAGTGCTAGTGTACGGGCCTAGTGTACAGGACAGTGCTAGTGTACGGGCCTAGTGTATAGGACAGTGCTAGTGTACGGGCCTAGTGTACAGGACAGTGCTAGTGTACGGGCCTAGTGTACAGGACAGTGCTAGTGTACGGGCCTAGTGTATAGGACAGTGCTAGTGTACGGGCCTAGTGTACAGGACAGTGCTAGTGTACGGGCCTAGTGTGTGGGATAGTGCTAATGTACGGGCCTAGTGTGTAGGATAGTGTTAGTGTATGGGCCTAGTGTGTAGGATAGTGCTAGTGTACGGGCCTAGTGTGTAGGATAGTGCTAGTGTACGGGCCTAGTGTGTGGGATAGTGCTAGTGTACGGGCCTAGTGTGTAGGATAGTGCTAGTGTACGGGCCTAGTGTGCAGGATAGTGCTTGTGTACGGGCCTAGTGTGTAGGATAGTGCTAGTGTACGGGCCTAGTGTGTAGGACTACAGGATAGTGCTAGTGTACGGGCCTAGTGTATAGGACAGTGCTAGTGTACGGGCCTAGTGTACAGGACAGTGCTAGTGTACGGGCCTAGTGTGTAGGATGGTGCTAGTGTACGGGCCTAGTGTGTAGGATAGTGCGAGTATACGGGCCTAGTGTGTAGGATAGTGCGAGTATACGGGCCTAGTGTGTGGGATAGTGCTAGTGTACAGGATAGTGCTAGTGTACGGGCCTAGTGTGTAGGATGGTGCTAGTGTACGGGCCTGGTGTGTGGGATAGTGCTAGTGTACGGGCCTAGTGTGTAGGACAGTGCTAGTGTACGGGCCTAGTGTGTAGGATAGTGCTAATGTACGGGCCTAGTGTACAGGACAGTGCTAGTGTACGGGCCTAGTGTACAGGACAGTGCTAGTGTAATGGCCTTATGTGTGGGATAGTGCTAGTGTACGGGCCTAGTGTACAGGATAGTGCTGGTGTACAGGCCTGGTGTACAGGACAGTGCTAGTGTACGGGCCTAGTGTGTAGGATGGTGCTAGTGTACGGGCCTAGTGTGTAGGATAGTGCAGGTATACGGGCCTAGTGTGTAGGATAGTGCGAGTATACGGGCCTAGTGTGTGGGATAGTGCTAGTGTACGGGCCTAGTGTGTGGGATAGTGCTAGTGTACAGGATAGTGCTAGTGTACGGGCCTGGTGTGTAGGATGGTGCTAGTGTACGGGCCTGGTGTGTCGGATAGTGCTAGTGTACGGGCCTAGTGTGTAGGACAGTGCTAGTGTACGGGCCTAGTGTGTAGGATAGTGCTAATGTACGGGCCTAGTGTACAGGACAGTGCTAGTGTACGGGCCTAGTGTACAGGACAGTGCTAGTGTAATGGCCTTATGTGTGGGTTAGTGCTAGTGTACGGGCCTAGTGTACAGGATAGTGCTAGTGTACGGGCCTAGTGTATAGGACAGTGCTAGTGTACGGGCCTAGTGTACAGGACAGTGCTAGTGTACGGGCCTAGTGTATAGGACAGTGCTAGTGTACGGGCCTAGTGTACAGGACAGTGCTAGTGTACGGGCCTAGTGTACAGGACAGTGCTAGTGTACGGGCCTAGTGTATAGGACAGTGCTAGTGTACGGGCCTAGTGTACAGGACAGTGCTAGTGTACGGGCCTAGTGTGTGGGATAGTGCTAATGTACGGGCCTAGTGTGTAGGATAGTGTTAGTGTATGGGCCTAGTGTGTAGGATAGTGCTAGTGTACGGGCCTAGTGTGTAGGATAGTGCTAGTGTACGGGCCTAGTGTGTGGGATAGTGCTAGTGTACGGGCCTAGTGTGTAGGATAGTGCTAGTGTACGGGCCTAGTGTGCAGGATAGTGCTTGTGTACGGGCCTAGTGTGTAGGATAGTGCTAGTGTACGGGCCTAGTGTGTAAGATAGAGCTAGTGTAGGGGCCTAGTGTGTAGGACAGTGCTAGTGTACGGGCCTAGTGTGTAGGATAGTGCTAGTGTACGGGCCTAGTGTGTAGGACTACAGGATAGTGCTAGTGTACGGGCCTAGTGTATAGGACAGTGCTAGTGTACGGGCCTAGTGTACAGGACAGTGCTAGTGTACGGGCCTAGTGTGTAGGATGGTGCTAGTGTACGGGCCTAGTGTGTAGGATAGTGCGAGTATACGGGCCTAGTGTGTAGGATAGTGCGAGTATACGGGCCTAGTGTGTGGGATAGTGCTAGTGTACAGGATAGTGCTAGTGTACGGGCCTAGTGTGTAGGATGGTGCTAGTGTACGGGCCTGGTGTGTGGGATAGTGCTAGTGTACGGGCCTAGTGTGTAGGACAGTGCTAGTGTACGGGCCTAGTGTGTAGGATAGTGCTAATGTACGGGCCTAGTGTACAGGACAGTGCTAGTGTACGGGCCTAGTGTACAGGACAGTGCTAGTGTAATGGCCTTATGTGTGGGATAGTGCTAGTGTACGGGCCTAGTGTGTGGGATAGTGTTAGTGTATGGGCCTAGCGTATGGGATAGTGCTAGTGTACGGGCCTAGTGTACAGGATAGTGCTAGTGTACGGGCCTAGTGTATAGGACAGTGCTAGTGTACGGGCCTAGTGTACAGGACAGTGCTAGTGTACGGGCCTAGTGTATAGGACAGTGCTAGTGTACGGGCCTAGTGTACAGGACAGTGCTAGTGTACGGGCCTAGTGTACAGGGCAGTGCTAGTGTACGGGCCTAGTGTATAGGACAGTGCTAGTGTACGGGCCTAGTGTACAGGGCAGTGCTAGTGTACGGGCCTAGTGTGTGGGATAGTGCTAATGTACGGGCCTAGTGTGTAGGATAGTGTTAGTGTATGGGCCTAGTGTGTAGGATAGTGCTAGTGTACGGGCCTAGTGTGTAGGATAGTGCTAGTGTACGGGCCTAGTGTGTGGGATAGTGCTAGTGTACGGGCCTAGTGTGCAGGACAGTGCTAGTGTACAGGACAGTGCTAGTGTACGGGCCTAGTGTATAGGACAGTGCTAGTGTACGGGCCTAGTGTACAGGACAGTGCTAGTGTACGGGCCTAGTGTATAGGACAGTGCTAGTGTACGGGCCTAGTGTGTGGGATAGTGCTAGTGTACGGGCCTAGTGTACAGGACAGTGCTAGTGTACAGGCCTAGTGTACAGGACAGTGCTAGTGTACGGGCCTAGTGTGTGGGATAGTACTAGTGTACAGGCCTAGTGTACAGGACAGTGCTAGTGTACGGGCCTAGTGTACAGGACAGTGCTAGTGTACGGGCCTAGTGTATAGGACAGTGCTAGTGTACGGGCCTAGTGTATAGGACAGTGCTAGTGTACGGGCCTAGTGTGTGGGATAGTGCTAGTGTACGGCAGGGCCGTCTTAACGCATGGGCCTGATGGGCACTTGCCCGGGGCCCCACGAGCATAGGGGCCCCACGAGCATAGGGGCCCCATGCTGATCTGTGTATGTTAAGTGACTTGCAATAAATAAATACTTTAAAAATGTAGGTTCAATAAGTGTTTTTTTCGCAACATTTTCAGTCACTAAGTGCTTCTCACAACGATCTGTAAGTTCTTTATGCAACAATGTAGCACCCTAAGTCCATCGCTAAGTGCTTTTCGGTAAGTGCTTTTCGCCGGCACGACAGGGGTGGGGCTGGTAGGGAAAGGGGGGTGGGGGAGAGTAACGGTAGGGGCCCCAGTACACTGCTTTGCCCGGGGGCCCATAATGCCCGGGGGCCCTGGTGTACGAGGTGATCGCTGGCCGGCGTGGACTCGGTGTGCTGTAGGGGCTGTTTCCGCGGTGTATCTCCAATGTAAAGAGATAGTGAAGTGGTTGGCCAGAGCAGCTGTAAACTGGCACGTACTGGGGAGGGCGAGAGAGCTCGGCTGTCCAGAACACCCACCTGCAGGCTGACCTTGCACATCTGCCAGTAAATCCAAGGAAGACGCATATAAATTGGCCAGAGGAAGCAGCAAACAGAGGACTGGGAGAAATTTAAAATCCAACAGAGGAGGACAAAGGGGTTAATTCAGAGGGAGAATATAGAGCATGAAAGAAAGCTTGCGGGGAATATAAAAACTGACTGTAAAAGCTTCTTTAGATATGTAAAAAGGAAAAGATTAGTGAAGACAAATGTAGGTCCATTACAGTCAGAAACAGGCGAATTTATAATGGGAAATAAGGAAATGGCAGAACAGTTAAACGAGTATTATTTGGTTCTTTGTCTTCACTAAGGAAGACAAACAATCTCCCAGATGTACTCGAGGACCGTGGATCTAGTGGGAGGGAGGAACCGAAGGGAATCCACATTAGACAGGAAATGGTGTTGGGTAAACTATTGGGACTGAAGACAGATAAATCCCCAGGGCCTGATGGTCTGCATCCCAGAGTACTCAAGGAGGTGGTCCTAGAAATTGTGGATGCATTGGTCATCATTTTCCAATGTTCTATAGACTCTGGATCAGTTCCTGTGGACTGGAGGGTAGCCAATGTAACCCCACTTTTTAAGAAAGAAGTGAGAGAAAACGTGAAATTATAGACCAGTTAGCCTGACATTAGTAGAGGGGAAGATGCTTGAGTTGATTATTAAAGATATAATAGCAGCGCATTTGGAAAGCAGTGACTGGATCGGTCAGTCAGCATGGATTTATGAAGGGGAAATCATGCTTGACGAATCTTCTGAAAATATTTGAGAATGTAACAAGTAGAATGGATAAGGGAGAGCCAGTGGATCTGGTGCATCTGGACATAAAATTCTTAAGGGATTGGACAGGCTAGTTGCAGGAAAAATGTTCCCGATGTTGGGGGAGTCCAGAACCAGGGGTCACAGTTTAAGAATAAGGGGTCGGCCATTTAGGACTGAGATGAGGAAAAACTGTTTTCACTCAGAGAGTTGTGAATCTGTGGAATTCTACCACAGAAGGCAGTGGAGGCCAATTCACTGAATGTTTTCAAAAGAGCATTAGATTTAGCTCTTAGGGCTAATGGCATCAAGGGATTCAACACCTATAATCTCTATGAGATGACCCTTCCTCCTCCTGCACTCTAAGGAATAAAGTCCTAGCATGCCCAACCTCTCCCTGTGGCTCAGTGCCCCGATTCTTGGCACCATCCTCATAAACCTCTTCTGCATTTTATCCAGCTTAACCATATCCTTTCTATAGCTGGGTGCAATACTCCAAATATGGCTCTACCAACATCTTGTACAACTGTAACATAATGCCCCAACTTCTACACTTAATACCCTGATTGAAGCCCAATGCACCAAAAGCTGTCTTTACTCCCCTGTCCACCTGTGATGCTACTTTCAAGAAAGTATGTATCTGCACTCCGAGATCCCTCTGCTCTACAACACTCCCAACACCTTGCATTTATTTGCCCAGCTGATTACGATTCTGCTGTAATTTTTGATAAACATCTTCACTGTCTACGATACCACCCACTTTAGTGACACCTTCAAACTCACTTATCAAGTGCAGGTTTGTGGTTTAATTGGCCTCTGTAAATTACCCTATGCTTGTCGGGAGTGGATGAGAAAGTGAGATAGCATAGAACCAGTGTGAACAGGTGATTGAAGGGCCTGCTTCCATGCTGTATCTCTAATTAACGTGAATGTGATGAGTGCAGATGTGTGCTTGTTGGCCATCGTGGACATGCTTCCTTACCTGCATCGTAGATACAGAGAAGACTTGCAATAAGCAGGCAGATAAAGGACAGCAGCTGGAAGGTCACAAAGATGGAGGTGAATTCATTACGAAACTTCTCAACTGCGAAGATGAGAACACAAGAACACAACTTGATGGCTTGAGGTTCAACAAAGCTGATGCTGTCATTTCAAAAGATCAGTGGCACCAATACCTCGTGAATTTTGAAGGACAATGTTGATCACGAGAGCTGTCATGAAGGAGATGAAATTACTGACCAGAGCAACGACTGACATCAGAAACGCATGGAAAACAATGAACAGAATACCTAAAACAGGAACAGAACACCAACTTATTTCAGTTAAACACACAAATCAATTGTACATCTGAATGTTTGAATGAAGTCATCTAAACATGAGACTGTAGTCTATCTGGTCCAGTGGTTCTCAGCTAACAAGCCTGGTGAAGGCTCACTCACTCCCACTGAACACATACTTTAATGTATCAGCAATATTTCCGGACGTGAGATAAGGTGTAAACGTTTAACTGTTGGCAGAGAAACACAATAGTTCTAAATGGTGAAGAGCTCGACGTCAGAGGATGCTGGAAGCTCATGTGAAGACAGTTAGCAACCAGGGAAGCAAGTGACAACGGCATTTAGACAATAGGTGCAGGAGGAGGACATTCAGCCCTTCCAGCCAGCACCGCCATTCAATGTGATCATGGCTGATCATTCTCAATCAGTACCCCGTTCCTGCCTTCTCCCCATACCCCCTGACTCCGCTATTCTTAAGAGCTCTATCCAGCTCTCTCTTGAATGCATTCAGAGAATTGGCCTCCACTGCCTTCTGAGGCAGAGAATTCCACAGATTTACAACTCTCTGACTGAAAATGTTTTTCCTCATCTCCGTTCAAAAATGGCCAACCCCTTATTTTTAAACTGTGGCCCCTTGTTCTGGACTCCCCCAACAATGGGAATATGTTTCCTGCCTCTAACGTGTCCAACCCCTTAATAATCTTACATGTTTCGATAAGATCCCTTCTCATCCTTCTAAATTCCAGTCTATACAAGCCTAGCCGCTCCAGTCTTTCAACATATGACAGTCCCGCCATTCCGGGAATTAACCTAGTAAACCTATGCTGCACGCCCTCAATAGCAAGAATATCCTTCCTCAAATTTGGAGACCAAAACTGCACAGTACTCCAGGTGCGGTCTCACCAGGGCCCGGTACAACTGTAGAAGGACCTCTTTGCTCCTATACTCAACTCCTCTTGTTATGAAGGCCAACATTCGATTGGCTTTCTTCACTGCCTGCTGTACCTGCATGCTTCCTTTCAGTGACTGATGCACAAGGACACCCAGATCTCGTTGTACGTCCCCTTTTCCTAACTTGACACCATTCAGATAATAATCTGCCTTCCTATTCTTACCACCAAAGTGGGTAACCTCACACTTATCCACATTAAACTGCATCTGCCAAGCATCCGCCCACTCACACAACCTGTCCAAGTCACCCTGCAACCTCACAGCATCTTCTTCACAGCTCACACTACCACCCAGCTTTGTATCATCTGCAAATTTGCTAATGGTACTTTTAATCCCTTCATCCAAGTCATTAATGTATATTGTAAATAGCTGCGGTCCCAGCACCGAGCCTTGCGGTACCCCACTAGTCACTGCCTGCTATTCTGAAAGGAACCCATTTATCCCCCCTCTTTGCTTTCTGGCTTTCTGCCAACTAATTTTTTATCCATGTCAGTACCCTACCCCCAATACCATGTGTCCTAATTTTGCACACTAATCTCCTATGTGGGACCTTGTCGAAGGCTTTCTGAAAGTCGAGGCACACCACATCCACCGGCTCTCCCCTGTCCATTTTCCTAGTTACATCCTTAAAGAATTCCAGAAGATTAGTCAAGCATGATTTCCCCTTCGTAAATCCATGCTGACTCGGAACGATCCTGTTACTGCTATCCAAATGCTCTGCAATTTCGTCTTTTATAATTGACTCCAGCATCTTCCCCACCACTGATGTCAGACTAACTGGTCTGTAATTTCCCATTTTCTCTCTCCCTCCTTTCTTAAAAAGTGGGATAACATTAGCAAGATGGTCAGAGTACAGAAGGAAGTGAAGAAGGACAAGATAAAGAGCAGGACTTTGGCGAGATTTATTGTTGTGGAGAAGCGGGTGAGGACTTCGTGATTATCAGGGTTAAAATAATAATTTAACACCAATTTTAGAAAGCTTTAGCTGATAACCTATGATTTTTAAAAAAGTCACTGTATTCTGCAGTCTGGCATTTTCCCCTTTGCATGGCCAGTTGGACTTGTGCATGGGTTGCATGTATTCACGTGTCGCATGCTCTGCCTGCTAAACTATAGTTCCCATGCATGTGTGCTAACAAACTGCACAGCTCCTCTGCATGTGTGTGCGAATAAACTGCAAGAGTTCCCTGCACGTCTGCTAATAAATTGCGAGGAGGTATAATCAAGGTTGAGAAGGATGGATGTTCGGGTGCGCAGGGAAGCAACCAATGAGGGCACGTTTGCAGCAAAGTGAGTGAAACCGGACAGGAAATGGTGGGGCTGCAGAGTCTTGTATTACTGCTACTGCTCGTATCTGTGTGTGTGGTTAACCCAGGAGAGCACTTGACACACGGCCATCACACTTCCATTACAGCAGCAGAGGCAGCAACATGGTAACACCAAGTGAATATTTGACAAGGTTCCATGTGGTCGGCTGCTCTGGAAGGTTACATCGCATGGGATCCAAGGAGAGCTAGCCCATGGATAGAAAATTGGCTTCATGGTAGGAAGCAGAGGGTGTTGGTGGAAGGTTGACTTTCAGACAGGAGGACTGTGATGAGTGGTGTGCCCCATGGTTTGGTGCTGGGCCTGTTACAGTTTGTCATCTACATCAATGATTTGGATCAGTGCGTACAAGGCCTGATTAGTAAGTTTGCAGATGACACTAAAGTGGGTGGTATTGTAGATAACAAAGATAGTTGTCAAAAATTACAGCAGGATCTTGATGGGCTGGGCAAGTGGGCTGAGGAATAGTTCATGGAGTTTAAATACGGAGAAATGTACTTTGTATTGTGGGATGACAAACATGGGCAGGACCTACACAGCGAATGGTAGGGCTCTAGGGAGTGTAGAGCAGAGGAATCTAGGAGTGCAGGTGCATGGTTCCTTGAAGATGGCATCACAAGTAGACAGGGTGGTCAAGAGGTCTTTCAGAACATTGGCCTTCATCAGTCAGAGTATTGAGTACAGAAGTTAGGAAGCCATGTTACAAGACATTAGTGAGGCCACATTTAGAGTATTATGTTCAGTTTTGGCCACCCTGTCAAAGGAAAGATGTTAAGCTGGAAAGAGTGCAGAAATGACCTAAGGGGGTGTTGCCTGGATGCGATGGTGTGAGCTATTGGGAGAGGTTGAGCAAGCTGGGACTTGATTCATTGGAGCGCAGGAGAATGAGGGGTGATCTTATAGTTATACAAATCATGAGAGGAATAGATCACTGAATGCACAGAATATTTTCCCCAGGGTCGGGGAAGTGGGAGTAAGGGGGGAAAATTTAATTGGATCCTGACAGGCAACCATCTATTTCACACATAGGGTGGTGAGTGTATTGAACGAGCTGTCAGAGGAGGTGGTTGAGGCAGGTCCTATCACAATGTTTAAGAAACATTTAGACAGGTACATGTATCGGAAAAGTTCAAAGGGTTATGGAACCAAACGCAGGCAGGTGAGACCAGTGTAGATGGGACAAGCTGGTCGGCGTGGGCAAGTTGGGCTGAAGGACCTGTTTCTGTGCGGCATGATTCCGTGGTTCAATAACTCTAATATCACATCACAATCAAAGGGCAACACAGTCACAGCTTAGCAGAATCCAACATACCTCACTCCGCATCTTCCGAAATATGTAATGTGACATGGGATTGGCAATTCAATACACACAGGGGCAGGGAAGGAATGAGCAGGTTGGAGCAACAGTGAGTGGCTTAACACTGATAACACCCACTGCAATGAGACACTGCACACTGGGGCAGGTGGCTTAACACTGATAACCTCACCACTGCAATGTGACACTGCACACTGGGGCACCTGGCTTAACATTGATAACCTCACCACTGCAATGTGACACTGCACACTGGGGCAGGTGGCTTAACACTGATAACCTCACCACTGCAATGAGACACTGCACACTGGGGCACCTGGCTTAACACTGATAACCTCACCACTGCAATGTGACACTGCACACTGGGGCACCTGGCTTAACATTGATAACCTCACCACTGCAATGTGACACTGCACACTGGGGCAGGTGGCTTAACACTGATAACCTCACCACTGCAATGAGACACTGCACACTGGGGCAGGTGGCTTAACACTGATAACCTCACCACTGCAATGTGACACTGCACACTGGGGCACCTGGCTTAACACTGATAACCTCACCACTGCAATGTGGCACTGCACACTGGGGCAGATGGCTTCATGCTGGTCCCACTGCAATGTGACACTGCACACTGGGGCAGGTGGCTTAACACTGATAACCTCACCACTGCAATGTGGCACTGCACACTGGGGCACCTGGCTTAACACTGATAACCTCACCAATGTGGCACTGCACACTGGGGCACCTGGCTTCATGCTGGTCCCACTGCAATGAGACACTGCACACTGGGGCACCTGGCTTAACACTGATAACCTCACCACTGCAATGTGACACTGCACACTGGGGCACCTGGCTTAACATTGATAACCTCACCACTGCAATGTGACACTGCACACTGGGGCAGGTGGCTTAACACTGATAACCTCACCACTGCAATGAGACACTGCACACTGGGGCTGGTGGCCTCATGCTGCACTCTGTAACCCACTGCAATGAGACACTCCACACTGGGGCACCTGGCTTAACACTGATAACCTCACCACTGCAGTGTGGCACTGCACACTGGGGCAGATGGCTTCATGCTGGTCCCACTGCAATGTGACACTGCACACTGGGGCAGGTGGCTTAACACTGATAACCTCACCACTGCAATGTGACACTGCACACTGGGGCACCTGGCTTAACACTGATAACCTCACCACTGCAATGAGACACTGCACACTGGGGCAGGTGGCTTAACACTGATAACCTCACCACTGCAATGTGACACTGCACACTGGGGCACCTGGCTTAACACTGATAACCTCACCACTGCAATGTGACACTGCACACTGGGGCACCTGGCTTAACACTGATAACCTCACCACTGCAATGTGGCACTGCACACTGGGGCACCTGGCTTAACACTGATAACCTCACCAATGTGGCACTGCACACTGGGGCACCTGGCTTCATGCTGGTCCCACTGCAATGACACACTCCACACTGGGGCACGTTGCTTAACACTGATAACCTCACCACTGCAATGAGAACAGTGAGATCTTACCGCTGGCACTGACAAAGTGGGAGCTGCGATTGCTACTGACATCGTTGGCTACTCGGCAGGTGTACAAGCCACAGTCCGACACTTTCAGGTCTTTAATGACCAGCATAGTGCCATCATCATTCACTTCGTAATGGGAATGGTTGTTCAACGCCACTCCGTTTTTCAGCCAGTCGGTAACGATGCCTTGGCTATGTTTCAAAAAGCAGTTCAGCTGGACACTTTCAAAGTCATAGGTAGGTTTCTGAAAGATGGTTGGGGCAGGCAGCAGATCTGTCAGAAAGTTACATCACAAAGTTCGTCAAACCTAATCTGTGTTGAGGTTTCTAATTATATCAGCCCTGCCCAGAGAGAGTTACCCATGCAGAACACCTAAAATAGTAACAAAACCACCCCGTGATCTCCACTTCACACTAGAGACTCGACCCAACAAACACTGAATGACACAGGTTGCCATGGCCAGAGCAGGACACTGCCCAGAGTTGGCACCATAGGATATTGGAGCAGAATGAGGCCATTCAGCCCATTGAGTCTGCTCCGCCATTCAATCATGGCAGATCTATCGTTCCCTCACAACCCCATTCTCCCACCTTCGCCCCATAACCTTTGACACCCGTACTAATGAAGAACCTATTGATCTCCGCTTTAAAAATACCCAGAGTTGTCTGTGGCAATGAATTCCACAGATTTACCACCCTCTGGCTAAAGAAATGTATCCTCATCTCCATTCTAAAGTTATATCCTTTTATTCTGAGGCTGTGCCCTCTGGGTCTAGACTCTCCTTACTGGAAACATCCTCTCCACATCCACTTTATCTTTCATTATCCTTTCATTATCCGATAGTTATCAATGAGATCCTCCTCGCCCCCCCTAAACTCCAGCAAGTACAGGCCCAGTGCCGTCAAACACACAACTTATGTTAACCCAATCATCTCCAGATCATTCTCGCAAACCTCCTCTGGACCCTCTCCAACGCCACACATCCTTCCTCAGATGCGGTGCCCCAAATGCTCACATTATTCCACACATGGCCTCACCCTGTCTTAGAAAGCCTCAGTATTATGTTTTACATTCATATTCGTCCTCACTAAATGAAGGATTGCATTGTATTTCATTTCCTTCCTTCCCGCTGATTCAACCTGCAAATTCATCTTTTCGAAATCCAACATTGGCAAGTCCTTTTCAACCTCTCTGATTTCTAAATCCTCTCCCCATTTAGAAAACATTCCATGACTACATTCCCTCTGCCAAAGTGCCTGACTCCACACGTTGCTACAGGATATTCCATCTGCCACTTCTCTGCCCATTCTCCCAACCTGTCCAAGTCCTTCTGCAGTCTCCCTGTTTCCTCAACACTACCTGCCCCTCCACCTATCACCGTATCATCCGCAAACTTGGGCACAAAGCCTTCAATTCCATGGAATATTATAATTTCATAATGATATGATATAAACATGCAACATTGAATGTAGTGGACCCAACAGCGACCCCCTGGGGAACCACACGTCACCAGCAGTCAACCTGAGAAGTTGCACTTTATTCCCACTCTGTGCCTTCTGCCATTCAGCCAAACCTCTCTCCAAGCCAGGAGCTCACCTGCTTAGCAGTCCCCCATGTGGTACCTTATCAAAGGCCTTATGCCAATCCAAGTAAACAATCCACCTTTGTCTATCCTGCTTGTTACCTCCTCATAAACCTCCAACAGATGTCAGCAAAGCTTCGCCTTATTTTATCATGTGCTTCCAAGTACTCTGAAACCTCATCCTTAATAATGGACTCTAAAATGTCCCCAACCACAGGTCAAACTGACTGACCTAACGCTGCCTTTCTTTTGCCTCGATCCCTTCTTAAACAGTGGAGTTACATTTGTGATTTTCCAGTCCTCTGTAGCCACTCCTGACGATCAATTCTAGAAAGATCACTACGAATGCCTCCACAATTTCTACAGCTACCTCTTTCACCACCCTGGGGGCTAGTCCATCTGGTCCCAGGGGCTTATCCACCTTCAGACCTTTCAGTTCTCAAGCACCTTATCCTCAGTAATAGTGAGCGTATGTCACTTCTGCCTCCTGACTCCTGTGAACTTTTTGCACATTGCTGGTATCTTCCACTGCAAAGATAACACAAAAACGTATTCAGTTCACCTGCCATTCCCTATTGCTACTTTCCAGCAGTCCAAAGTCCACTATTACCTCTCTTTAACTCTTTTATATATCTGAAAAAGCCTTTCATATCATATCATATATATACAGCCGGAAACAGGCCTTTTCGGCCCTCCAAGTCCGTGCCGCCCAGCGATCCCCGTACATTAACACTATCCTACACCCACTAGGGACAATTTTTACATTTACCCAGCCAATTAACCTACATACTTGTACGTCTTTGGAGTGTGGGAGGAAACCGAAGATCTCGGAGAAAACCCACGCAGGTCACGGGGAGAACGTACAAACTCCTTACAGTGCAGCACCCGTAGTCAGGATCGAACCTGAGTCTCCGGCGCTGCATTCGCTGTAAAGCAGCAACTCTACCGCTGCGCTACCGTGCCGCCCTTTGGTATCCTCTTTTATATTATTGGCTAGCTTAATTTCATGTATCATCTTTAGTCCCGTTGTTGCTTTTTTAATTGCCTTCTGTAGGTTTTTAAACGTTGCCCAATCCTCTAGCTTCTCACCAACCTTTGGCACTCGAGCGCCCTGCCTTCCCTCCACAGGTGTGTCAGAAATAATGTCAGCAAGGTCAGAAAGGTAACAGAGGAGCATAAACTGAAAGTACAATGTTAGAAGCTGGGTGGGGGATCAAAGTATGACTGCACTTCCCAAACCCACCTTCTTCCCCCCAACTGAGAGAGGTGCTTGATCAGGCATACATACCCTGCACTTCCAAGTAATAATAGACATTTTTGGATGTAATTATCCTGTCCTCTGAGAGTTCACTCAAAATTACTTCATATAGTCCACCATCTGTCATTTCCAATTTAGTTATTAAAAGTGAGCCAGTCATTAAATCATAATCAGCCCGGTATCTGAAGTAGGAGTTGAAGGAGACCATGTTACTGTAGGACACGTGCTCCAAGATAGTCATCTCATGCTCATGGTTGCGTAACTTCCACACCACCTTCCGCCTCAGCCGGTTGGGATGGACAGACAGTAGCACCGATGAGCCGGCCGGTTGCTTCATGTAGATGTTAGGCATCACAAATCTAAACGTTCCTGTGTGGATGTGAGAGAGGAGATACAGGAACAGATGTTTCATCTCCTACATTAAAATCCCCATCTGTGTCAACCCTATTAGTCTTGCACATAACTAATAAACACAACTAAACTATCCCCCTTTTAATTCTCATCTCCAGCCACATCGCCTCACTGGACGAACCTTCAGGAATGTTTTCTCAGACTACTGACGTGACATTCTCCTTGATTAGTAAAGCAACACCCCCTCTTCATTTATCCCCCTTTCTATCTCTCCTGTACCTGGTCCATGAAGCTGCACGTCCTGTCCCATAACGGCTTCAAAGACCCAGGTGCACAAACCAATCCATGCGTTTTGTTTACCGTCAGACCTTGTGGGTCATGAACACATGAACTCATGCTCACCTGCCCCCATCACGCCCGCACGCCCGTCGTGTAACGCCCATCATCAACCCACCCCCGTCATGTACCCACCCCCCCACCGTCATGTACCCACCCCCCCGGACGTCATGTACCCTCCGTCATGTACCCACCCCCCCACCGTCATGTACCCACCCCCCCACCGTCATGTACCCACCCCCCCACCGTCATGTACCCACCCCCCCACCGTCATGTACCCCACCGTCATGTACCCCACCGTCATGTATCCACCCCCCCACCGTCATGTACCCACCGTCATGTACCCACCCCCCCACCGTCATGTACCCCACCATCATGTACCCACCCCCCCACCGTCATGTACCCCACCGTCATGTACCCACCCCCCCACCGTCATGTACCCACCGTCATGTACCCACCACCCCCACCATCATTTACCCACCCCCCCACCGTCATGTACCCACCCCCCCACCGTCATGTACCCACTGTCATGTACCCACCCCCCACCGTCATGAACCCACCGGTCATGTACCCACCGTCATGTACCCACCCCCCCACCATCATGTACCCACCCCCCCACCGTCATGTACCCACCCCCCCACCGTCATGTACCCACCGTCATGTACCCACCCCCCCACCGTCATAATAATAATAATAATGCATTTTATTTATATAGCGCTTTTCATATACTCAAAGACGCTTTACAGAGATTTTGAGAACATAGGGAAATGAATAGATAAATAAGTAAATAAATAAATGAACAGAGAAAGGAGACAGAAGGTGAGGTGACCTTCAGTGGTTGAAGGCAGTACTGAACAGGTGAGACTTCAGCGATGTTTTGAATGTGGTGAGTGTGGAAGAGTCTCTAACGGTTTGGGGTAGTGAGTTCCATAGGGTGGGAGCAGCGATGGAGAAAGCCCTGTCCCCCCAGGATCTGAGTTTGGTCCGGATGTGGGGGGATAGGAGATTGGCAGCGGCAGAGCGGAGGGTGCAGGTGGGAGTGTGCCTGTGGAGGAGGTCGGTCAGGTAGGATGGGGCCAGGTTGTGGAGGGCTTTGTAGGTCATGAGGAGGATTTTGTACTGGATTCTCCGGGGGATGAGGAGCCAGTGGAGTTTATAAAGGACGGGGGTGATATGGTCACGGATCGGGGTGTGGGTGAGTAGACGGGCAGCGGAGTTTTGAATGTATTGAAGTTTATTGATGATTTTTGAGGGTGCGCCATAGAGGAGGCTGTTGCAGTAGTCCAGACGGGAGGTGATGAAGGCGTGGATGAGGGTTTCTGCAGCTGTGGAGGAGAGGGATGGACGGAGACGGGCAATGTTTTTGAGGTGGAAGAAGGCTGTCTTTGTGATGTGTTTGATGTGTTTGTCGAAGGAGAGGGTTTGATCAAGGATGATTCCAAGATTGCGGATGTGAGGTGAGGTGGATACTGGGAGACCATCAATGTTGAGGATGAAGTTTTGGGTGGATTTGGTGAGCGTTTTGGTCATGTACCCCACCGTCATGTACCCCACCGTCATGACGGTGCTGCCCTAGCAGCTGCGGCTCACCTGCGGTCCATTTGTCTTTGTGTTTTTGTTGTTTTTGTTGTCTTAATTGTAGTTGTGATGTGGTGTTTTTGTGTTTGTGTACTATGTGTGTATGTGGGGGGGAGGGGGGGATCTGTAACATTGTAAATATGTGTCCCTTCCGAACGGAGACCCGACCTTTGTTTTCTGGGCCGTGTCTCCGTTCCAGCTGCGGCCTACCATCGGCCCAACTCCTGGAGCTGTCGGCCTCCAGGGCTCTGGTTCGCTGAGCCCGCGGATCGGACTGACCACCACCGGAGCCGGCCGTCTTCGGAGGCTGCGGGAGCGGCTGCGACTGCGACTCGCCTTAGACTCGGGCCGCGTGGATCCCGACATCGGGAGCTCCGGCAGCGGCAGCGGGTTCGCCCGCCCCGGATCGCGGGGCTTGGGTCGCGGACATTTCACCGTCCGGCGCGGCCTAAGATATGCCGCGGGATATTTCTCTGCTGGGCGGGGGCTTCAATGTCGGGAGCCACGACCGCCCCGACGTGCAGCAACAGCGGCAGCGACAGCGTGTTCGCCCGCCCCGGATCGGACTTATCATCGGCGGAGCCGGCCGTCTTCGGAGGCTGCGGGAGCGGCTGCGACGCGACGCGCCTTGGGCTCGGCCCGCTGTGGACCGTCCGGTGCGGCCTGCAACCACAACAACCTGACTGCGGGCAAGGACAGCGGGAGAAGGGAAAGACATTGTGGCCTTCCATCACAGTGAGGAGAGAGAGGACTGGAGGAGGAGACTCACTGTGATGGATGTTTCTTTTTGTGTGTTTTTGGGGTTGGGTAATTTGAATGCCTATTTAATGCTTTTATTGTTGTACTGTGTTTTTGGGGGTTTTGGGGTTGTGTAATTTGAATGCCTATTTAATGCTTTTATTGTTGGACTGTGTTTTGGGGGTTTTTTGGGGTTGTGTAATTTTAATGCTTATTTAATGCTTTTATTGTTGGACTGTGGGTGACTGAATTTCGTCCAATATTGGATGACAAATAAAGCTATCTTGAATCTTGAATCTCTTGAATCTTGAATGTACCCACCCCCCCACCGTCATGTACCCACCCCCCCACCGTCATGTACCCACCCCCCCGGCCGTCATGTACCCACCCCCCCACCGTCATGTACCCACCCTCCCACCGTCATGTACCCACCCCCCCACCGTCATGTACCCACCCCCCACCGTCATGTACCCACCCCCCCACCGTCATGTACCCACCCCCCCACTGTCATGTACCCACCGTCATGTACCCACCCCCCACCGTCATGTACCCTACCGGTCATGTACCCACCGTCATGTACCCACCCCCATCATGTACCCACCCCCCCACCGTCATGAACCCACCGTCATGTACCCCACCGGTCATGTACCCACCGTCATGTACCCACCCCCATCATGTACTCACCCCCCCACCGTCATGTACCCACCGTCATGTACCCACCGTCATGTACCCACCCCCCCACCGTCATGTACCCACCATCATGTACCCACCCCCCCACCGTCATGTACCCCCCCCACCGTCATGTACCACCCCCCACCGTCATGTACCCCCCACCGTCATGTACCCCCCACCGTCATGTACCCACCCCCCCACCGTCATGTACCCCACCGTCATGTACCCACCCCCCCACCGTCATGTACCCACCGTCATGTACCCACCGTCATGTACCCCCCATCATGCACTCACTCCCCCCCCCTCCCCGGTCATGTACCTCTCCCGCGTCATGTACCCCCCATGACGCATCCACTCCCCCCCCCCCCTCCCCGGTCATGTACCTCTCCCGCGTTATGTACCCCCCCATCATGCACTCACTCCCCCCCCCTCCCCGGTCATGTAACCCCCGTCATGTACCCCACCGTCATGTACCCCACCGTCATGTACCCACCCCCCCACCGTCATGTACCCACCGTCATGTACCCCCCATCACGCACCCACTCCCCCCCCCTCCCCGGTCATGTACCTCTCCCCCGTCATGAATCCTCCCCCGCAGATTTCCCCTCTGGGGTGCCGATCGTTTCTGTTTAGTTTCGAGGTGCAGCGTGGAGACTGGACCTTGACTCACTGTGTCAGTGTGAACCAAGGACCTCCCATTCACACTCGCTCCCCCCAGTTCGCGCTGCCACCCTCTAGTTCTTCCCCAGAACAGGAGCACCCAGTGAAAACACACGTGGTCACGGGGAGAAGGTGCAAAGTCCATGCAGGCAGCACCTGTAGTCAGGATGGTAGTCAGGGTGGTAGCAAGTGTGAGGTAGCAACTCTACTGCTGCGCCACCGTGCTGCGCTCTCCCTTACCAGTCTTAAGCAACT
>NC_135971.1:1439857-1537451 GCF_053455715.1 Rhinoraja longicauda | reverse complement strand
GAGAGGTGGGGCGTGTTGGGGGGGAGTGCGTGGGGGGGGAGAGGGGGCGTGGGGGGGATGAGATCACCTGACCTTAAACTTCACCTCCTCCATTAGGACACACCCACTACCTCTTTGAAGATCCTCGTACCATCCTTGGTTAAACTTTGCAGGCTTTACCTTGCACCAAACGTTATACCCTTATCATGTATCTCTATATACTGTAAATGCATTGATTGTAATCATGTATTGTCTTTCTGCTGACTGGTTGGCATGCAACAAAAGCTTTTCACTGGACCTCGGCACACGTGACAATAAACTAAACTGAACTGAACCAGGGGTAACCCTAACCCACAGGATTAATTGCCCCACCCCATAAATGTGTACCTCTGCTCCAGGACATCTACCTCTCTTCACCCTGGAACACCATGGAACAGTCCAGCACAAAAACATGCCCTTCAGCTCCCAATATCTGAGCCAAACATGATGCCCAGCCCAACCCTTGTCTAGTTGCACATAATCTATATTTGTCTGAAGAAGGGTCTCGACCTGATACGTTGCCCATTCCTTCTCTCCTGAGATGCTGCCTGACCCGCTGAGTTACTCCAGCATTTTGTGTCTACCTTTAATCTATATCATATATCTGTATTTCTTTAAAATTGTCTTTAAATGCCACTATCATTTCTGCCTCCACCACCACCCGTGTCAGCAAATTCCAGGAAATCACCACCCTCTGTGTAAATAAATCTTGCCCTACACATCTTTAAACGTTGCCCCTCTCAGCTTAAAGCTGATACTTCAAACGCCTCTGGCCTTTGATATTTCCATCTTGGGGAAAAGGTTCTGACTTTCTACTCTTTCTATGCAATTGATCATTGATATACACTGATCAGCCAAAACATTATGACCTGATCAGCCAAAACATTATGACCACCTGCCTGATATGATGTTAGTCCTCCGTGTGCAGCCCCATATGAAGCAGGGTGCGAATCACTGTGTATCGTGACACATTCCTCCCCTGACCACCATTAACATTTCTGTGACTTGTGCCTCAGTAGACCTTCTGTCTGTTCAGACAAGATGGGATAGCCTTTGTTGCCCTTGCGCATCGATGAGCCTTGGGTGCCCATCACACTTTTACCAGTTTGTGGTTTGTCCTTCCTCGGACCACTGTCGGTAAGTACTCACCACAAGCCTTGCCGTTTCAGAGATGCTCTGACCCAGTCATCTGGCCATAACAATTTGGCCCTTGTCAAAGTCGCTCAGGTCTTTACTCCTGCCCATTTCTCCTGCATCCAACACGTCAACTTCAAGGACTGACTGTTCACTTGCTGCCTAATATATCCCACACCTTGAACAGGTGCCATTGCGACAAGATAATCAATGTTATTCACTTCACCTGTCAGTGGTCATAATGTTTTCTATCAGGTTCCCCACAACCTCCAGCATTGCAGAGAAAACAATCCAAATCTGTCAAACTCTCCCTGGAACTGTTGCCCTCTAATCCTCTTTGCCATCTCCATGCACTCTTATCTGTAGCACGTTGTTGCACAGGTTTTACAAGAACCAATGTATCAGGTGTTTTTGTTTTACAGTTTATTCACAATTGCACGCTACTGCTGTGACTGTGGAATATATTACTGCTGGCCGTTATTCCTCAATTTTACTGCAAGGATTCAATGGAAACAAACTTCCAAAAGGAACAGTGAACAAGTGGTCACTTGTCTTACGACATCGGCATACCTTGATGGTGCTTCATGTCATTGGCTCAGGTTATATTCGTTACAGTGATTATTACATCAATCGGATAAATTACAACAAAGAGAATGGGTCTCTTGTACTGAACAATGTAGATCTGGAAGACCGTGGTGTTTATGAGAACAGCATAACAACGCATGTTAAAATGTGCAGAAGTATTATTATAAAAAAATTCTGGATGTTTTAGGTAAGGACATGGGTTCTGCATGCTGTTTAATTTGTTTCTGACATTTGTGTAAAGTATGATTATCTTACACCCTGCCTGTTACCTCCATTAATTTTAGGTAACTCATCTACAAACACCATCCCCCTTCTCCCCTCCCCTTTCCCACCTTCCCACTCTCTTCCCTTTGCCCACATTTATGGTACCTATTTTCCCCTCCCTTTCCACCTATATTCCTTCCTTTGACTTATCATCTTTTGCCTATTCATCCCTAGTCTTTGTCCAAACATCTGTCTATGACCCTCTCTCCCCCGTCACCTGCATCCACTTATCCCATGCCAGGCTTTGTCCCCTCCTACCTCTCTTCCAACTCCTCCCACCATCACAAAAAGTACTTCTAGCAAACTTAAGAACACATTTGGTCAGGAAAGGTTTACAGGTATACCAGCAGCCTGACCTGCTGAGTTACTCCAGCATTTAGTGAATAAAAAGGTTTACAGGGATATGGGCTATACGCAGACAGGTGGGTTTGTGTAAATGGGCCCATTTCCATGTTGTATTACTTTATAACAATCAGTCTGAAGAAGGGTCTTGACCCACAATGTCACCTATCCATGTTCTCCAGAAATGCTGTCTGACCTATTGAGATACTCCAGCACTTTGTGTCTTTTTTTGTATTAAACCAATATCTGCAGTTCCTTGTTTCTTCATCGACGCCTTCTTCCCCTCCTAATTGATTTTGTGATCAAAAAGCAAACTGCCAAAGGACTCAGTGGGTTTAACAACATCTGTGAAGAGGGTGCAGGGGGAGGGAGGAATATCAATGTTTTTGGGTCGAGATCCAGAATCAGGACTGAAAATGCCGAGGGCAAATAGCCAGTATTGAGAGGAGAAAGGGAGGGATGAGATGCACGCAGTAGATGATAGTTGAGCGGTGAACAGTGGCGGATAGATGGAGCCAGGTGGGGAGGGGTTAGTAAAGGGCAGATGGAGCCAGGTGGGGAGGGGTTAGTAAAGGGCAGATGGAGCCAGGTGGGGAGGGGTTAGTAAAGGGCAGATGGAGCCAGGTGGGGAGGGATTAGTAAAGGGCAGATGGAGCCAGGTGGGGAGGGGTTGGTAAAGGGCAGATGGAGCCAGGTGGGGAGGGGTTGGGTTGGTAAAGGGCAGATGGAGCCAGGTGGGGAGGGGTTGGTAAAGGGCAGATGGAGCCAGGTGGGGAGGGGTTGGGTTGGTAAAGGGCAGATGGAGCCAGGTGGGGAGGGGTTGGGTTGGTAAAGGGCAGATGGAGCCAGGTGGGGAGGGGTTGGTAAAGGGCAGATGGAGCCAGGTGGGGAGGGGTTGGGTTAGTAAAGGGCAGATGGAGCCAGGTGGGAAGGGGTTGGGTTAGTAAAGGGCAGGTGGAGCCAGGTGGGGAGGGGTTGGTAAAGGGCAGATGGAGCCAGGTGGGGAGGGGTTAGTAAAGGGCAGATGGAGCCAGGTGGGGAGGGGTTGGGTTGGTAAAGGGCAGATGGAGCCAGGTGGGGAGGGGTTGGTAAAGGGCAGATGGAGCCAGGTGGGGAGGGGTTAGTAAAGGGCAGATGGAGCCAGGTGGGGAGGGGTTGGTAAAGGGCAGATGGAGCCAGGTGGGGAGGGTTGGTAAAGGGCAGATGGAGCCAGGTGGGGAGGGGTTGGGTTAGTAAAGGGCAGATGGAGCCAGGTGGGGAGGGATTAGTAAAGGGCAGATGGAGCCAGGTGGGGAGGGGTTGGGTTGGTAAAGGGCAGATGGAGCCAGGTGGGGAGGGGTTGGGTTGGTAAAGGGCAGATGGAGCCAGGTGGGGAGGGGTTAGTAAAGGGCAGATGGAGCCAGGTGGGGAGGGGTTGGGTTGGTAAAGGGCAGATGGAGCCAGGTGGGGAGGGGTTGGTAAAGGGCAGATGGAGCCAGGTGGGGAGGGGTTAGTAAAGGGCAGATGGAGCCAGGTGGGGAGGGGTTGGGTTGGTAAAGGGCAGATGGAGCCAGGTGGGGAGGGGTTGGTAAAGGGCAGATGGAGCCAGGTGGGGAGGGGTTAGTAAAGGGCAGATGGAGCCAGGTGGGGAGGGGTTGGGTTAGTAAAGGGCAGATGGAGCCAGGTGGGGAGGGGTTGGTAAAGGGCAGATGGAGCCAGGTGGGGAGGGGTTGGTAAAGGGCAGATGGAGCCAGGTGGGGAGGGGTTGGTAAAGGGCAGATGGAGCCAAATGAGGGAGGATAGGATATCTGCAGGCACAAGGAACTACAGATACTGGTTTATAAAAAAAGGCATCAATGAGAGACAAAAGGAGACAAAGTGAAGTTAGTGTAGAAAGACTGCGGCCTTTGAGCACTGGTATGGAGGGAGGGAATGGTTAGATTGGTAATGGGTGCTATGTCAATGGTCTGCCTTCTCCTGTGTTGTTGAGCTTCTTGGCAAATGGAAAATATTCCATCCTATTCATGCTGTGTGTAATTCCATCCCATTCGTGCTGTGTTGGTGTTGGCTCAAAGGGCCGAATGGCCTCCTCTGCACCTATTTTCGATGTAATTGATGGTGGAAAGACTTTGGGATATCAGGAGGTGAGTCATTCGTTGCATGTTACCCATCTTCTGAGCTGCTTTCATAGCCACAGTGTTTACATGGATGGTCCCACACTGGCCCCTGGGATCCTCTTGGTGGGAGACTCAGTAATGGAAATGCCTTTGAATAGGTGGCTGGACGTTCTCCTCTTGGAGACAATGACTGTCTGGCATCTTCACACTGCAGTCGTTATCTTCCACATTATTTCATGAATATGTGTAGAAACAGGCCCTTTGGCCCAACTTGTCTATGCCCATGTAAGCTTGTCCTATTTGCCTGAAGTTGGCCCATATCCTCCAAACCTTTCCTATCCATTGAGTTCTGCTACACTCGCAGCTAACCTGGTCTTCTCTGTACAAAACCTGACTACGAAGCCGACAATGTATGTAAATTACTTACTTACATCCTTTACATTATACCAACCACACTATCTCTCCATCTTCACCCCATTGCAAATTACAATGAATAATCTCTTTTCTTGATGTGCCACCTCCATTATTGATGATTTCAACCTCCTCCCTCAATGCCAGTCTGATTCCAAGCTCCATTTCGTAGCCCTGGCCCCAATTCTCCCCAAGCCCAGCCCAGGAGAGGCAAGGGCCGTTTCAGACAGCACACTTTAGTTTGCCTACCTGGGCTGTCCTGGCTCTGGCCTCTACATTTTCAGGTCATTACTGTGCAAGAGACTACTGGCTTACTGAAACGTGTGGCCTTGTATTTAATGCACATTCCAGCTCTTTCCCTGAGGCTTGTAAGTCTTGTCTGCTTACATCATCCTTTTGAAAGCCACAAAGTAATTCTGCTTCCTTTACTAGAAATTAATTTCTGACATCACAGCTCTGGTTTCTTTACAAAAAAGGTTTTCCTTATATAACCACTGCGTTTTTTGTCGTTTGCATTATATATATGACTCCTGATCCTTGAAACGTCTGCTAGTAGGAATAAGACATCATTGTGAGAGTACAAACTGGCAGCAATGAGGGAAAGTGCAGACAAAGTGATATTGACCACTTACCTCTTGATGTGGGTTGGTAATTGAGATATTTCCACAATAGGGTTTAGTTTCAATTATAGCCAGCAGTTTCTAGTTGTCATGTGATCCAAAAAACATACCAAATACAAGTGCTGCATTAATGTAAAACAAAAACCAAAGTGCTGGAGTAACTCAACGCGTCAGGCAGCATCTCTGGAGAGAAGGAGTAGGTGATGTTTCACAGAGTGCTGGAGTAACTCAGCGGGTCGGGCAACATCTGTGGAGAACATGGATAGGTGACGCTTCACAGAGTGCTGGAGTAACTCAGCGGGTCAGGCAGCATCTATGGAGAACATGGATAGGTGACGTTTCACAGAGTGCTGGAGTAACTCAGCGGGTCAGGCAGCATCTATGGAGAACATGGATAGGTGACGCTTCACAGAGTGCTGGAGTAACTCAGCGGGTCAGGCAGCATCTCTGGAGAACATGGATAGGAGATGTTTCATGTGGGACCCTTCTCGTGGGTGGGGGGGGTTGAAAGCTGAAAGAGAGAAGGGGTGAACAAAGCCGGGCATGTAATACGCTAATACAAGTGAGGAGGATTTTTTGATATGCTAATGGTTGAACAAAGGTCAGAAATGAAAAGAGAAGGTGTGAGACAAAGATATTGAAGAGGTACAAATTACGAAGCTCGATTAAGGAATGTAGGAACAGGAGAAATAGGTGTGAGTCCAGGTGGGACACAGAGGGGGTGGGGGGGATTTATGGTAAGAAGGTGACAGAAGGGCAAAGTCACTTGGACTATCTCTGACACTTCTCCTTCCTTGATCTCTCTCTCACCATTACAGGGCACAAACTATCGACACATCTACTACAAACCTACTAACTCACACAGTTATCTGGACATCACTTCCTCCCACCCTGCTTCTTGCAATGACGCTATCCCCTCTCCGCAATGTCTCCTTCGTAATCACTTTAATTTCCCTTTCCCATACTGACCTATAGAAACATAGATGCAGGAGGAGACCATTCGGCCCTTCGAGCCAGCTGAACATCCACAATCAGTGATCGTGGTTGATCATCCACAATCAGTAACCTGGCCCTGCCTTCTCCCCATACCCCTTGATTCCACTAGCAGCTAGAGCTCCAACTAACTCTCTTAAATCCATCCAGTGATTCGGCCTCCGCTGCCCTCTGTGGCAGAGAATTGCACAAATTCACAACTCTCTGGGAGAAAAAGTTCCATCTAACAGTTTTAAATGGCCTACCCTTTATTCTAAGACTGTGGGCCCTGGTTCTGGACTCCCCCAAAATTAGGAACATTTTTCTGCATCTCGCTTGTCCAGTCCTTTTATAATTTTATGTCTCTATAAGATTCCCTCTCATCCTTCTAAACTCCAGTGAACACAAGCCTAGTCAATCTTTCCTCATATGACAGTCCCGCCATCACAGGGATCAATCTCATGAACCTAAGCTGCACTGCCTCAATTACAAGGATGTCCCTCCTCAAATTAGGAGACCAAAACTGTACACAATACTCCAGATGTAGCCTTACCAAGGCCCCTTTTCCCAGTACCCCTCTTTCCCCCACCACCAAGTCCCCTCCGCACGACCCCTGTTGTCCCATTCCCCATTCTCAGCCCCCCCCCATTTTCTTATTGGTCTTAATGTTTCAACTGCGGGTAATGTTTCATTTCACTACACATTTATGTGTATGTGACAAATAAACGACTATTGACTATTGACTATTGGCCTTATACAACTGCAGAAGAACCTCTTTACTCCTATATTGAAATCCTCTCGTTATGAAGGCCAACATGCCATTAGCTTTCTTCACTGCCTGCTGTACCTGCACGCCAACTTTCAGTGACTGGTGTACAAGGACACCCAGGTCTCGCTGCACCTCCCCCTTACCTAACCTGACACCATTGAGATAATTATCTGCCCAATACCTCCATTGCAAGGGTGAAGCCACATGCAAACTGTAGAAACAGCATCTCAAATTGCACTTGGATAGGTTGCGGTATGAAGTCAAGTCAAGTCAAGTTTATTTGTCACATACACATACACGATGTGCAGTGAAATGAAAGTGGCAATGCCTGCGGATTGTGCACAAAAAAGAATTACAGTTACAGCATATAAATAAAGTTAATAAGTTACTATAGTGTAGACAAAAATGTAGTCTCTGGAGTTATAAAAGTTGACAGTCCTGATGGCCTGTGGGAAGAAACTCCGTCTCATCCTCTCCGTTTTCACAGCGTGACAGCGGAGGCGTTTGCATGACCGTAGCATCTGGAACAGTCCGTTACTGGGGTGGCAGGGGTCCCTCATGATCTTGCTTGCTCTGGATCTGCACCTCCTGATGTATAGGTCCTGCAGGGGGGCGAGTGTAGTTCCCATGGTGTGTTCTGCCGAACGTACTACTCTCTGCAGGGCCATCCTGTCCTGGGCAGAGCTGTTCCCAAACCAGACTGTAATGTTGCCGGCAGAATGCTCTCTACAGCTCCAGAGTAGAAGCAATGAAGGATCCTCAGAGACACTCTGAATTTCCTCAGCTGTCTAAGGTGGTAAAGGCGCTGCTTTGCCTTACCCACCAGTGCGGCAATGTGCGTTGCCCATGTCAGATCCTCTGTGATGCGGACTCCCAAGTATCTAAAACTGCTCACCCTATCCACAGTAGACCCATTTATCTCCAGTGGCGTGTACGTCCTTGGATGTTTAGCCCTTCTAAAGTCCACAATCAGCTCCTTCGTTTTAGTGACATTCAAGAGGAGGCTATTGTCCTGACACCAGAGTGCCAGATCAGCCACCTCCTCCCGGTAGACCTTCTCATCGTTGTTGGAGATCCGGCCCACCACCACAGTGTCATCAGCAAACTTGATGATGGAGTTTGAGCTGAACCTGGCCCCACAGTCATGTGTGTACAGGGAGTACAGTAGGGGGCTAAGGACGCAGCCCTGGGGGGATCCTATGTTCAGGGTGAGGGAGCTAGATGTGTGTTCCCCCATCCTGACCACTTGGGGCCTGTCGGTGAGAAAGTCCAGGACCCAGGCACACAGAGGGGTGCTAAGCCCCAGTTCCAGCAGCTTCTCAACCAGTCTGCTGGGGACTATTGTGTTGAAAGCTAAACTAAAGTCAATGAACAGCATCCTCACATAGCCCCCCTGGCTGTCCAGATGAGAGAGAGCGGTGTGTAGAACCTGGGAGACCGCATCATCCGTGGACCTGTTCGGACGGTATGTAAACTGTAGTGGGTCGATGTTGCAAGGAAGGAGGGCGCAGATGTGCTTCTTGATTAGTCTCTCGAAGCATTTCATTACAACCGAGGCGAGGGCCACCGGTCGGTAGTCATTTAAACACGCTGGAGAGGCATTCTTTGGCACCGGTACAATGATGGATCTTTTTATTCTCTAATTAGAATTCTCTAATTTTAGATAACTACATAACCCTTCCCCCCCTCTCCATTCTTCTCCACATATCCCCCTTATTTGCCCCTCTTCCCTATGCCCCACCTGGACTTGCACCTATATCTCCCCAAAAGCTCACTAAGTGCTGGAGTAACTCAACAGATCAGGCAGCACCTCTGGAGAACATGGATAGTTGATGCTTTTGGTCGAGACCTTTCAGATCTGAAACATCACCTATCCATATTCTCCAGGGATACTGCTTGATCTGCTGAGTTACTCCAGCACCTTTGGTGCGTGTGTGTATTAACTGCATCTGGAGTTCTTTGTTTCTACCTATTTCTCCCCTCACCTTCCTACACTCCTAATTTCACAAGTCACAACCCCTCAATCACTTACTCTCACACCTTTTGTCTTTTAATCTCTGGCCTTTGTCCAACCATCTGCCTATCACCCCCACCCCAGCATCAAACTATTACCTGTCAGGCTTTGTCCTGCCCCTCCTCGCTTCCAGCTCCCCCTTCCCCTCCCCCCGGCCCAATCAGTCTGAAGAAGGGCCCCAGCTCGAAATATCACCCATCCATGTGCTCCAGAGATGCTGTTTTATCTGCCCAGTTACTCCAGCAATTTGTGTCTTTTTTTGTAAAGCAGCATCTGTAGTTCCTTGCTTCTACATGTTACTGCATTTGGGGTGGCAGGGTGACACAGTGGTAGAATTGATGCCTCACAGCGCCAGAGACCCGGGTTCCATCCTGACCATGGGTGCTGTCTGTACAGAGTTTGGACTTTCTCCCTGTGACCTGCATGGGTTTTCCCAGGTGCTCCAGTTTCCTCCCACACTCCAAAGACAATAGTCAATAGTCGTTTATTTGTCACATACACATAAATGTGTAGTGAAATGAAACATTACCCGCAGTTAAACAATAAGACCAATAAGAATAATCAATAAAAATGCAATAACACATACAATCACAACTAACACCAAACAAAAAGAAACATCCATCACAGTGAGTCTCCTCCAGTCCCTCCTCACTGTGATGGAAGGCCAAAAATGTCTTTTTCTCTTCCCTGCCGTCTTCTCCCGCGGTCAGGCTGTTGGATTTGCCACGTCGGGGCGGTCGGGGCTCCCGATATTGAAGCCGCCGCTGGGCGGTGAAAGGTCAACGGCCTATTTCAGGCCGCGCCGGACGGTGAAAGGTCCGCGGCGGGCCGACCCAAGCCCCGCGATTCGGGGCGGGCGAACACGCTGCCTCTGCCGCTGCCGGAGCTCCCGATGTCGGCCCCCATCCAGGGGCCTGCGGGTTTCCGACGTCCACGCGGCCCGCGCTGGAGCCTCCGGAGACGAATCGCAGCCGCTCCCGTAGCATCCGCAGGCAGCCAGCGCCGCAGGTGGTGAGTCCGGGCCGCGGGCTCTGCGAACCAGAGCCCCAGGTGGTCCCAGGTGAATGGCTGATGGTAGGCCGCAGCGGGAACAGAGACACGACACAGAAACAAAGGTCGCGTCTCCGTTCGGGAGAGAGAATTTTACAGTTCCCGTTCCCTCCCACCCCCCCCCCCCAAACATAACATACAAACACTACACCATATTAAAACTACAATTCATACAAAAACAACAAAAAACACAAAAGACAGACGGACTGCAGGCAAGCCGCAGCTGCGACATACAGGTTTGTAGGTTAATTGGCTTTGGTAAAATTGCGAATTGTCCCTCGTGTGTGTAGGATAATGTTAGTGTGCGGGGATGGCTTGTTGGCACGGAATCGCTGGTCCGAAGAGCCAGTTTCCACACTGTATCTCTAAACTACACTAAAGTAAACTGATGTAATCTTTCAACAGATGTTTTGGCAGCACCATTGATATTACAGCACCCTGTAAATGCAGTGAAAATTGCTCAATTCATTTGTGTTTCAAATAGTTGGAATACAGATTCAATTTTGTGGTTTAGAGGAAGCAAACCAATTGAAAATGATGAGATTTACTCAATGTCCAGTAACAACAGAACATTGACAATTAAAACTGATCAAGTTGAAAACTGTGAATTGTACACCTGTGTGATCAAAAACAAGGTCAGCCAGAGCAGCAACACTCGTATGCTCTCTATCAACGGTGAGTTGTGCAGAGGTATTTCATATTCATCTGTCCAAAAGGGGATTTGAAGGTCTGTGCACTGTCTCCTTTAGATGGGAAGAGATTTTGTTTGCATTGTTGTTTCGAGTTAAACTGATATTTCTCACTGAATGAACACCAGCAGAGTATTAATTGATCCAGTCTGTAGCAACTTTTAAATATTGCTGTTATTAAGGTATTGCTTAGAAAGGAAAATAAATTAGATTCACCAGTACAAGCCGTAGCAGGAGGGTGGGGAAGTTGTGGAGAGTCCATTGCAGGTAAGTAGTTAGTTTCATGAGTACAAACTGCTGTGCAGCTAATAAAAGGGAGATAGGTCCTGGCATAGACCTGCTGGTGTAGAAGGGCCACTGGTGGAGGGAGGGAAGGGTGCTGGAGGAGGGAGGGAGGGAGGGGCGCTGGGGGAGGGAGGGAGGGAGGGGCGGTGGTGGAGGGAGGGAGGGGTGCTGGAGGAGGGAGGGAGGGAGGGGCAGTGGTGGAGGGATGGACGGAGGGACGGTGGTGGAAGGAGGGAGGGAGGGGCAGTGGTGGAGGGAGGGAGGGAGGGAGGGGCAGTGGTGGAGGGAGGGGCGGTGAGGGAGGGAGGGAGGGACGGAGGGATGGTGGTGGAGGGAGGGAGGGAGGGGCAGTGGTGGAGGGAGGGGTGGTGAGGGAGGGAGGGGCGGTCGTGGAGGGAGGGAGGGAGGGGCGGTGAGGGAGGGAGGGAGGGGCAGTGGTGGAGGGAGGGGCGGTGAGGGAGGGGCAGTGGTGGCGGGAGGGAGGGAGGGGCGGTGGTGGAGGGAAGGAGGGGGGGGCAGTGGTGGAGGGAGGGAGGGAGGGAGGGGCGGTGAGGGAGGGAGGGAGGGGCAGTGGTGGAGGGAGGGGCGGTGAGGGAGTGAGGGAGGGGCAGTGGTGGAGGGAGGGAGGGAGGGGCAGTGGTGGAGGATGGGGCAGTGAGGGAGGGAGGGAGGGGCAGTGGTGGAGGGAGGGGCAGTGGTGGAGGGAAGCATGCTGGGGAAGGGAGGGACGGTGGTGGAGGGAGTGGCGGTGGTGGAGGGAGGGAGGGAGGGGCAGTGGTGGAGGGAGGGAGGGGGGCAGTGGTGGAGGGAGGGAGGGAGGGCCGGTGATGGAGGGAGGGAGGCGTGCTGGGGAAAGGAGGGAGGAAGGGAGGGCCACTGGTAGAGGGAGGATGGCTGGGGCATAGAGCCTGGCTCTGAGGCACTGTGGGGAAGGGTGAAGTCAGGCACAGGAATAATGATAAGAGACTCAATAGTTAGGGATCGTCGGGAGATTCTGTGACAGAAATTGCGGTCACCTCTGTATGGAACTACAGGAGATGGGTATTTCTCCTTTTTTACTGTGGCTAAGGACATGAATGGGGAACTTAGGATAGTTCATGGAGTTGTCTTGACTTTCGTATTATGATTGTCATAATGTGCTGGATGCCATAATGTGCAGATGATGTGTAAATAAATCTCTTTGACCTGATCAAATATATCCAAGGACCCTGGAATCTAGAAAGGAAATTGCAGGCGCCCTGGCTGAGATATGTGAATCATCATTAGTCAGGGGGGAGGTGCCAGAAGACTGGAGGGTGGATAATGCATCTCTGTTGAAGAAGGGTTATGAGGAAAAGCCTGGAAAGTATAGAGCCATGAGCCTAACAGCTGCAGTAGACAAGTTACTGGAGAGTATTCTGAGGGATAAGATAATAGACAATAGGTAAAGGAGGAGGCCATTCGGCCTTTCGAGCCAGCACTGCCATTCAATGTGATCATGGCTGACCATTCACAATCAGTACCCCGTTCCTGCCTTCTCCCCAAATATATATGCATTTGGATAGGCAGGGGCTGATTAGTGATAGTCAGCATGGTTTTGTACATGGGAGATAGTGTCTTAAGAATCTGATCGAGATTTTTGAAGATGTGACCAAAAAAGTTGATGAGGGCCAAGCTGTAGATGTTGTCTATATGAACATCAGCAAAACATTTCATAAGGTTCCAGGTGGTGGGCTGCCTGGGAAGATGAGATTGCATGGGGTCCAGGGAGAGTTGCCGACTGGATAGACAATTGGCTTCATGGAATGGAGCAGTGGGTGATGGTGGAAGCTGTGCATCAGGGATCGGTGCTGGGCCCATAGCTGTTTGTCGTTTATATCAACAATTTAGAAGGATGAGGGGGGATCTTATTGAAACATATAAGATAATTAGGGGATTGGACACATTAGAGGCAGGAAACATGTTCCCAATGTTGGGGGAGTCCAGAACAAGGGGCCACAGTTTAAGAATAAGGGGTAGGCCATTTAGAACGGAGATGAGGAAGAACTTTTTCAGTCAGAGAGTGGTGAAGGTGTGGAATTCTCTGCCTCAGAAGGCAGTGGAGGCCAGTTCGTTGGATGCTTTCAAGAGAGAGCTGGATAGAGCTCTTAAGGATAGCGGAGTGAGGGGGTATGGGGAGAAGGCAAGAACAGGGTACTGATTGAGAGTGATCAGCCATGATCGCATTGAATGGCGGTGCTGGCTCGAAGGGCTGAATGGCCTACTCCTGCACCTATTGTCTATAAAATTGTCGCGCTATCGTGTACCGTTTTGCCTGTAGTTCAGGAACAAACAAACGAGAGTTTTAGTATATAGAATGTTGTTAATCTGGAAAGAGTGCATAGAGGATTTACAAGGATGTTGCCAGTACTTGAGAGCCTGAGCTATGGAGAATTTGGACAGGCTAGAACTTTATTCCTGATCTGGGAACAATTAGTTCAATATAGACAATAGGTGCAGGAGTAGGCCATTCGGCCCTCCGAGCCAGCACTGCTATTCAATGTGATCATGGCTGATCATTCACAATCAGTACCTCGTTCCTGCCTTCTCCCCATATCCCCTGAGCTCTATCTTTAAGAGCTCTATCTAGCTTTCTTGAAAGAATTGGTCTCCACTGCCTTCTGAGACAGAGAATTCCACAGATTTACAACTCTCTGACTGAAAAGGTTTTTCCTCATCTCCATTCTAAATGGCCTGCCCCTTATTCTTAAACTGTGGCCCCTGGTTCTGGACTCCCCCAACATTGGGAACATGTTTCCTGCCTCTAACGTGTCCAATCCCTTAATAATCTTATATGTTTCAATAAGATCCCCTCTCATCCTTCTAAATTCCAGTGTATACAAGCCTGGTCGCTCCAGTCTTTCAACATATGACAGTCCCGCCATTCCGGGAATTAACCTCGTGAACCTATGCTGCACGCCCTCAATAGAAAGAATGTCCTTCCTCAAATTTGGAGACCAAAACTGCACACAGTACTCCAGGTGCGGTCTCACTAGGGCCCTGTACAACTGCAGAAGGACCTCTTTGCTCCTATACTCCCATTCTGAAAAAACCTGGTCTCAACCCTGACACCCCAAACAACTTCAGACCAATCTCCAACCTTCCCTTTCTGTCCAATGTTTTGGAACGTGCTGTAGCTTCCCAACTCAAATACCACCTCTCTACCAATAACCTGTATGAAACTTTCCAATCCGGATTCCGCTCCAACCACTGTACTGAAACTGCGCTCCTCAAAATCACAAACGACCTTTTCCTCTCCTCCGACGCTGGCAACCTCAACATCCTCATCCTACTTGACCTCAGCGCCGCCTTTGACACCATAAATCACTCCATTCTCCTCAGCCGACTTGAAACCTCCTTTAACATCACCGGCACAGCCCTATCCTGGTTTAAATCTTACCTCTCTGACAGGCACCAGTTCATCTCCATTAACAACTGTAAATCCCCCACCGCTCCCCTTCCCCCAAGGTGTCCCCCAAGGCTCAGTCCTTGGCCCCCTCCTCTTCATCCTCTACCTGTTCCCCCCTTGGTCAATTAATCCGCCGACATGGTCTCAACTTCCACTGCTTCGCCGATGATATCCAGCTCCTCATCTCCACCAAGTCAATCTCCACCACCACACACTCTACACTGACAAACTGCATCACTGAAATAAAATCTTGGCTTCAAACAAATTTCCTCAAACTCAACTGCAACAAATCTGAAATCATCATCATTGGTCCAAAAACGCTCACCAAATCCACCCAAAACTTCATCCTCAATATCGATGGTCTCCCAGTATCCACCTCCCCTCACATCCGGAATCTTGGAATCATCTTTGATCAAACCCTCTCCTTCGACAAACACATCACAAAGACAGCCTTCTTCCACCTCAAAAACATTGCCCGTCTCCGTCCATCCCTCTCCTCCACAGCTGCAGAAACCCTCATCCACGCCTTCATCACCTCCCGTCTGGACTACTGCAACAGCCTCCTCTATGGCGCACCCTCAAAAATCATCAATAAACTTCAATACATTCAAAACTCCGCTGCCCGTCTACTCACCCACACCCCGATCCGTGACCATATCACCCCCGTCCTTTACAAACTCCACTGGCTCCCCATCCCCCAGAGAATCCAGTACAAAATCCTCCTCATAACCTACAAAGCCCTCCATAACCTGGCCCCATCCTACCTGACTGACCTCCTCCACAGGCACACTCCCACCTGCACCCTCCGCTCTGCTGCTGCCAATCTCCTTTCCCCCCCCATCCGGACCAAACTCAGATCCTGGGGGGACAGGGCTTTCTCCATCGCTGCTCCCACCCTATGGAACTCACTACCCCAAACCGTCAGAGACTCCTCCTCACTCACCACATTCAAAACATCACTGAAGTCTCACCTGTTCAGTACTGCCTTCAACCACTGAAGGTCAACTCACCTTCTGTCTCCTTTCTCTGTTCGTTTACTTATTTATCTATCTATTTATTCACTTCCCTATGTTCTTTAAATCCCTGTAAAGCGTCTTTGAGTGTATGAAAAGCGCTATATAAATGTAATACATTATTATTATTATTATACTCAACTCCTCTTGTCAGAAAGGCCAACATGCCATTAGCTTTCTTCACTGCCTGCTGTACCAGCATGTTCAGGACTCTGATAGACCTGAGAAGAAGCTGTTTTTAAGTCTGGATAGCCGGGCTTTCAAGCTCCTGTGTCGTCAGGTAGAAGAGAAAAAAGTGAATGGTCAAGGTGGTGGGATCCTTAACAATATTTCCAGTCTTACTAATGCAACATATTGTGGAGAGGATGAGAGGTGATCTTATAGAGATGTATCATGAGGGGGATAGATTGGGTTGTTGTACAGAGAAAGAGTTACCCAGAGAATAGGAATCAGAAAACCGCAGGACTTGGGTTCAATGTGAGAGGTGAAAAATGTAATAGAAATCTGAGGGGCAACTTTTTCGACACACAGAGGATGGTGGGTATATGGAATGAGCTACCAGAGGGAGAAGTTGAGGCAGGTACCACAACAACATTTAAAAGGCATTTGGACAGGTACATGGATAGGAAAGGGCCAAACACAGGCAGGTTGGACTTTGATGGAGCATCTTGGTCAGCATCAAAGGGCCTGTTTCCATGCTGTATGATTCTATAGTATGTGGAGCCACTGTTAAATGAATATTTGTCGTGGAGTGACATTCCACTTGCTGTTTTCACATAACGTAGAGATGTGATTCATTTCTGCACTTTGTATTTACAAAGATTGATTTCAATTTCCTGTTTCAGGATTGCTGCTACTCAATCAATACTCTTTAATCACATCCATAATTGCTCTGGTGAGCACATCAACATCTTTTATTGCATCCGTCGTCATTATGTTTTCTGCTTTGGGGATGTACAGAGGTAACACTTGCACCCTCCATGTAACCCTTTATATCTGATGAGTTTGTGTGTTGTGCTGATGGTGAAGTTAGTGTCTGTGTGTTTGCCTTTCCAGTACATAAGCGGCATGTGCAGCTGACGGCTATCTTTGTATTCTTCCAACTGCTCAGCTTCATCTCTTTGTTGTCTGCGGCACTCTACTGTATTTTTGATCCAGGTCAGTATCCCAATTCAGATTTGGATCAGTTTATTGTCAAATACACCAGGGGGCAATGAAATTCCTTATTCAGAGTAACAATGTACATACAGTAATGATATTACAACAATAAATACAAGCACAATAGAGCAGAATGGTGCAAGATTGTAGTGTAATATGAAATAGTGCACAAAAAAAGAATTACAATAACAGAATGAAGTAAAGTTATGAGTAAGAATATGTGACAGTACCTCTAGGAACAATGTTCAGGCGCCTGATAGACGTGAGAAGAAGCTGTATTTAAGTCTGGATATCTGGGCTTTCAAGCTTCTGTATCTTCAGAAGGTAGAAGAGAGAAAAGGGAATGGTGAAGGTGACAGGATCCTTGATAATATTTCCTGTCTTACTAAAGCAACATACCATGAAGATGGACTGGATAGAAGGAAGTGCCAAGCCTGTGATAGACTGGGCTGTGTATACTGCCTTCTGCAGGTTCAAGTGGTGAAGAGCAGAGCAGTTAATATGCATCCTATTAGAATACTTTCTGTCGTGCACCTGCACTAGTTCGAGGGAACTAAATCCCCATAGACTTATTTTTCCCACAGCCAAATGACAAGAGTGTCTATATTAAAGTTCTCATACCGGCCCCATTTCATGCTCAATATCAGGAGAGAGCTGAAACAATTGCAATGCATTGATCTTGAAAAGCAAACTCTGTTCTGGCATGTAGTTCGTATCTTTTCGCACACGTTTTGATTTCCTTTTCTAGAGTTCCCCTTCGCGTACAGGATTATCGAAGGCTTGGGATTCATAATGGTGATAACAATGATCGTTTATATTACCTTGGTTTACTTGCAACCTGAAACAAAACTCCAAAGATCATTTTTGATTAAGAGGAGTAAGTTTAAACAAATATATGTTTGAATATTTTTGTAGATAGTCTTCTCCAATTTATATCATGTTGGAATATTTTGCTTTTGAAATTGCAGGCAGGATCCCAACATTTTGGATGACCTCATTGTTCTTGGATGAAATCTTTAATTAGCTATACAAGTTTGAAAAAAACTGGAATTTTATTTTTGATCACTCATGTCAGAATATTCTGGATTTTTTGAGGATGTAACTAGGAAAATGGACAGGGGAGAGCCGGTGGATGTGGTGTACCTTGACTTTCAGAAAGCCTTCAACAAGGTCCCACATAGGAGATTAGTGTGCAAAATTAGAGCACATGGTTTTGGGGGTAGGGTACTGACATGGATAAAAAATTGGTTGGCAGACAGAAAGCAAAGAGTGGGGATAAATGGGTCCCTTTCAGAATGGCAGGCAGTGACTAGTGAGGTACCGCAAGGCTCGGTGCTGGGACCGCAGCTATTTACAATATACATTAATCACTTGGATTAAGGGATTAAAAGTAACTTTAGCAAATTTGCAGATGACACAAAGCTGGGTGGTAGTGTGAACTGTGAGGAAGATGCTATGAGGTTGCAGGGTGACTTGGACAGTTTGTGAGTGGGCGGATGCATGGCAGATGCAGTTTAATGTGGATAAGTGTGAGGTTATCCACTTTGGCAGATTATTATCTGAATGGTGTCAAGTTAGGGAAAAGGGGATGTACAACGGGATCTGGGTGTCCTCGTGCATCAGTCACTGAAAGGAAGCATGCAGGTACAGCAGGCAGTAAAGAAAGTCAATGTTGGCCTTCATAACAAGAGGAGTTGAGTATAGGAGCAAAGAGGTCCTTCTACAGTTGCACAGGGCGCTAGTGAGACCGCACATGGAGTACTGTGTGCAGATTTGGTCTCCAAATTTGAGGAAGGAAATTCTTGCTATTGAGGGTGTGCAGCATAGGTTTACTAGGTTAACTCCCGGAATGGCAGGACTGTCATATGTTGAAAGAATGGAGCGACTAGGCTTGTATACACTGAAATTTAGAAGGATGAGAGGGGATCTTATTGAAACATATAAGATTATTAAGGGGTTGGACACGTTAGAGGCAGGAAACATGTTCCCAATGTTGGGGGAGTCCAGAACCAGGGGCCACAGTTTAAGAATAAGGGGTAGGGGTAAGGGATGAGGAAAAACCTTTTCAGTCAGAGAGTTGTAAATCTGTGGAATTCTCTGCCTCAGAAGGCAGTAGAGGCCAATTCTCTGAATGCTTTCAAGAAAGAGCTAGATAGAGCTCTTAAGGATAGTGGAGTCAGGGGGTTTGGGGAGAAGGCAGGAACGGGGTACTGATTGAGAATGATCAGCCATGATCACATTGAATGGTGGTGCTGGCTCAAAGGGCTGAATGGCCTCCTCCTGCACCTACTGTCTATTGTCTATCACCAATGTCAAACATTCAGCAATAAATCTCGAAGACAGAATGATGTGTGGCCAGTAGGATGTTGAGGACGGTTTCCAATGAAGCTGTTCATGAGGTCCAAAGTGATAGGAGCAGAATCAGGCCATTCGGCCCACCTAGTCTACTCTGCCATTCAATCATGGCTGATCTATCTTTCTCTCCTAACCTCATTTTCCTGCCTTCCCCCATAACCCCTGACACCCATGCTAATCAAGAATCTATCAGTCTTAGCCTTAAAAATATCCATAGACTTGGTCTCTATGGCCTACTGTGGCAAAGAATTCCACATATTCACCGCCCTCTAACGAAATAAATTTCTCCTCACCTCCTTCTGAAAGGAACGTCCTTTAAATCTGAGGCACTCTAATCCTAGACACTCCCTCTAGTGAAAAATTCCTCTCTACATACACTCAATCCAAGCCTTTCACTATTCGATACGTTTCAATGAGGTTCCCCTCATCCTTCTAAACTCCAGCGAGTACAGGCCCAATGCCGACAAACACTCATCATATGTTGACCCACTGGGATTTGGGATCATGCTTGTAAACCTCCTCTTGTCCCTCTCCAGAGCAAGTACACCTTTCCTCGGATATGGAGTCCAAAATTGCTCACAATACTCCGAATGCGGCCTGACCAGCACCTTATGGAGCCTCAGCATTGCTTCCCTGTTCTTATCTTTCTCCAGAGTGGAGCTGATGATGATTGTAACGTTGCATAGTAGGCTGAATATTGCAGTACGGTGAACTGTGAGGGATGGACACCCACTCCACTGCTGAAAGTCCAAGCCAGATGATTTCCAAATATTTACAATTGTACTCTGTGCTGGCCTGCTACAGAGGGCATAGACAAATCGAAATGCTGGAGTAACTCAGCAGGTCAGGCAGCATCTAGGAATGAGGGAATGGGTGATGTTTCGGATCGAGATCCTTCTTCAGACTGAGGGCATGGACAATATCGTGGAGATCTGAATCTACATGAATTACATTTACAGTTTAGTCCAGAACAAGGCCAACTTGTAATCTAGTTGATCCTCACCCCAAAACGTCAACTGTCGATTAATTCTCTGAGTCCATCCAGCAGTTTCTTTTTGTTGGTCCTGACTTCAGCATCTGCAGTCTCTTGTGCCTCCAACGTACGATCCCACCCACGGCAACACTAATGCTTTATCCTTTTCGTTCACTTTTTCAGACACAAGGCACTTAAATAGGCGAAACAAAGAAGCATTCAAACATAATAGGCATCAAATGGCATGAGAGTATATGGGCCAAAAGACAGGCATGACTGTGGTGTGCTGAAGGGGTTGTTTCAGTGATTCTATGACTATATGTCAGTGGAATGACAACAATATCAGACAAATGCACAGAAATTCATAAAGATTCCATTACTGAAGTAACAGTGAAGTGTTTTTGGGGTTGTGGGGTATGTGTGCGTGTGCGTGTGCGTGTGCGTGTGCGTGTGCGTGCATCTACCTGCGTCACGGCCGCTAATGGAATCTCTTTGACAGAGCATCGCTATGTTTTTCTGGTGTATGGGGTCCTGTCAATGTTCATTGCAGCTGCACCAATTTACAGAGCACACTACAACAGTGAGTATTGATGCTGATGTGAACAGCACAAACCGTGACGATTACTTTGTATTGTGTAAGTCAGGCTCAGGAAGTTAAAATGGTACAATGTTGTGTCCACCAGCCCAAATCTCTTGAGCATTCCCTTTATTGGAGCATAGGCAACCTTCACCAGAATCATGTCCAATTCACAGAGATCTATACTCTCCCACCTGATCCACACACCTTCATTCACAGGTCCACACACCTTCATTCACAGGTCCACACACCTTCATTCACAGGTCTACACACCTTCATTCACAGGTCTACACTCACTCACCTGGTCCACACACCTTCATTCACAGGTCTACACACCTTCATTCACAGGTCTACACACCTTCATTCACAGGTCTACACTCTCCCACCTGGTCCACACACCTTCATTCACAGGTCCACACACCTTCATTCACAGGTCTACACACCTTCATTCACAGGTCTACACTCACTCACCTCGTCCACACACCTTCATTCACAGGTCCACACACCTTCATTCACAGGTCCACACACCTTCATTCACAGGTCCACACTGTTTCATTCACAGGTCTACACTCACTCACCTGATCCACACACCTTCACTCACAGGTCTACACTCACTCACCTGGTCCACAGAGCTTCATTCACGGGTCAAGTGATGGCACCAGACAGTAAGATGTGATGGTGCAAGACAATGCAGAGGAGATTTGAGCACTTTGCCAGAAGTTAAAGATTGTAACTGAGGAAGGATTTGATGCACTAGGTTTTATTTCTTCAGTGCAGGGTAGGCTGTGAACAGACTTACAAAGTAGATAAGTGAAGAAGATAGATTGAGGGTGACAAAACAAGCTGCATAGATCTAATGTGTGGTACCCAGATGGTGGTGAATGGCTGGCGTTCCCTGCACTGTTGGAAGTAGAAATGCTCATCACATTTCAACAATACAGATGTGTACTTGAAAGCCCTCACCGAAAGAACAATCGTGTTGGGAAAAGGCTGACCGTGGTTACAACCAGTAGAGATAGAGTGGACTGAATATGAGTGCTGCATGTTACACTTTCTACGGTTAAAGAACATAGAACAGCAACAACAGGCCCTTCAGCCATGATGTTTGTGCCAAACATGATGCCAAGACCCTATTCGTTATCTGCCTGCACATGAGCCTTATCCTTCCATTCCCTACAGATCCATGTGCCTAAATAAAAGCCTGTTAAATGCCACTATTGTGTCTTCCTGTCCCTCCACCCCAGGCACTCACCACCCCCTGTGTGAAAAATAACTTGCCCCACACATCTAGAAACTTTCTCCCTCTCAGCTTGAAGCTATGCCATTAGCATTTGACTTTTTCATCCTAGGAAATGGTTCCTCTCATAATTATTTTTTTTGTTGTAGTTCCTGTTTCCATAGCTGGGGAAGATCGTGCCTGAATGTAGCCGTCCAACTTCAGAATGTCACATCAATAGCAGGTCAGCTCCCACTCTGTTGAGCTCCAGGGGATAAATGTCTAGTCTTTGGCTCGCACTTTCCTGGACAATCCCCTGTGCATCAGCCCAGGAATACACCCAGTGAACTTTTACACCGTTGCCTAGCAGTGATATCCTTCCCTGCACAGGCAGGGACAATTTGTTGTACATTTTCCCAGTTAGTTTTAGTTTTAGAAACAGGCCTTTCAGCCCAACGAGTCCGCACCATCCAGCGATCACCCCGTACACTAGCACTAGGGATAAATTACAATTTTATCAAAGCCAATTAACATATAAACCTGTACCTGTGGAGTGTGGGAGGAAACCGGAGCACCCAGAGTAAACCCATGTGGTCACGGGGAGAAGGTACAAACTGTACAGACAGCACCCATAGTCAGAATCGAACCCGGGTTTCTGGTGCTGTAAGGCAGCATCTCCACTGCTGCACCACAGTGCCGCCTGGTGGCAGTTCATTTTGTTGTACTATTTAAATGTGGGTTAGAATTTGATCAGGAAATGTTGACATTAATTGCTCATTTGTAGTGCCAATGATCATTCTCATCCCACAGTTAAAATCTGCCAATTTCCCATCGTACAGACTTCAGGAACTGCTATCTCTGCTGCGATGGTCTACATTTTCGTTTCATGGTTGATATTTATGATATTTATCAAGAATAGTAAGTGCTCATTTTGATGTTTTATCAACGTTGTGAATCTGTGGAATTCTCTGCCTCAGAAGGCAGTGGAGGCCGATTCTCTGGATGCTTTCAAGAGATAGTTAGAGCTCTTAAAGATAGCGGAGTCGAGAGATATGGGGAGAAGACAGGAACGGGGTACGGATTATGGATGATCTGCCATGATCACAGTGAATGGCGGTGTTGGCTCGAGTGGCCAAATGGCCTACTCCTGCACCTATTGTTGAGAAACTATCATTATATTTACTGCATATCTTGCGTGGGTGAGGTACCTAGACAGGAGGATAGCTAATGTCCTCTTGTTCAAAACGGACAGCAGGGATAAGCCAAGAAACCACAGGTTTGTGAGCCTGACATCCGTGGTGGGCAAGATCACACGTTATAGGAGTAGAATTAGGCCATTCGGCCCATCAAGTCTACTCCGCTATTCAATCATGCCTCCTAATCCCATTGTCCTGCCTTCTCCCCATAACTCTTGACACCCGTTCTAATCAAGAATTTGTCTATCTCTGCCTTAAAAATATCCACTGACTTGGCCTCCACAGCCCTCTGTGGCAATGAGTTCCACAAAAATTAACTATGCTTTGACTAAAGAACTTCCTCCTCACCTTTCTAAAAGAGCGCCCTTTAATTCTGAGGCTATGACCTCTGGTCCTAGACTCTCCCACCAGTGGAAACATCCTTATTGAAGATGCATGGACTAGCACCTCAAGATATTAGAGAAGAATTTGAGGGACAGGATTTATGTTCACTTGGAAAATGAGGGACTGATTAGGAGTCAGCATGGGTTTGTTTAAGGGAGATCTAATCTCACAAAGGAGTTTTTGCGGAGGTATCTGGGGAAAACCGATGAAACTAGAATGGTAGATGTGGTTAAAATGAACTTCAGTGAGACCTTTACAAGATCCCAAGGCGTAGGCTGGTCCAAAAGGATAACAAACTGGGCCTAACATTGGCTTGGTGATAGGAAGCAGTGGGTGGTGTTGGGGTGATTTGCCCAGTGGATATCTGTAACTAGTGGTATCAGTGTGAGGTGTTGTATAAATTATTGGGTAAGAATGGCGGTGATGTGATTAGCAAGTTTGCAGCAGACATAACAATTATTTGAGTGGTAGATGGTGAGAAGCTTTTCTACGCTACAGCGGGATATAGGTTGGGAAGTTGGGCAGATTGGTGGCAGATAGAATTTAATCCATTCAAATGTGAAGTAAAGCACTTGGGAAAGTTAAATTCTGGCAGGACATATAAAATAAATGGCTGGGACTTACGGACTGATTAGGAAAATGTACAGAGGGTCTTGAGGTGTTAGTCCATGCATCTTCAAAAGTTGAGGAGAGAGTTGGTCAGCAGCCATTTTGAGAAGAGAGAAGGCATTATGGAAAAACCGGTGGGAGATAAACCTGTTGTGATTGAAAAGAGGCTGAGTTTCAAGTGAAGGCAGGACATTTGAAAAGCCGGTGTTGGATTGATAGCCAATAAATAGTAGGGCAGGTTTAGCAAAGTGGCCTATTGGGAGCAGTGGCATTGGGAGAGAGGCTATGTTGAGGTGAAATGCTGTGTTGAGGAAATATGTAGTACTCAAGATAGACACAAAAAGCTGGAGTAACTCAGCAGGACAGGCAGCATCTCTGGAGAGAAGGAATGGGTGACGTTTCACAGAGTGCTGGAGTAATTCAGCAGGACCGGCAGCATCGCTGAAGGGAAACATAGAAACATAGAAAATAGGTGCAGGAGGAGGCCATTCAGCCCTTTGAGCCAGCACCGCCATTCATTGTGATCATGGCTGATCATCCACAATCAGTAACCCGTGCCTGCCTTCTCCCCATATCCCTTGATTCCACTAGCCCCTAGATCTCTATCTAACTTTCTCTTAAATCCATCCAGTGATTTAGCCTCCACTGCCATCCGTAGCAGAGAATTCCACAAATTCACAACTCTCTGGGTGAAAAAGTTCCTTCTCACCTCAGTTTTAAATAACCTCCTCTTTATTCTAAGACTGTGGCCCCTGGTACTGGACTCCTCCAACATTGGAAACATTTTTCCTGCATCTAACATGTCCAGTCCTTTTATAGTTTTATACATCTCTATAAGATTCCCTCTCATCCTTCTAAACTCCGGTGAATACAAGCCTAGTCTTTTCAATCTTTCCTCGTATGACAGTCCCACCATCACAGGGATCAATCTCGTGGACCTATGCTGCACTGTCTCAATTACAAGGATGTCCTTCCTCAAATTAGGAGACCAAAACTGCAGATAATACTCCAGATGTGGTCTCACCAGGGCCCTACACAACTGCAGAAGAACCTCTTTATTCCTATACTGAAATCCTCTCGTTATGAAGGCCAACATGCCATTAGCTTTCTTCACTGCCTGCTGTACCTGCACGCCAACTTTCTGTGACTGGTGTACAAGGACACCCAGGTCTCACTGCACTTCCCCCTTACCTAACCTGACACTATTCAGATAATAATCTGCCTTCAAGGAATGAATGAATGAATAAGTTTATTGGCCAAGTATGTGCATATACAAGGAATGTGCCTTGGTGCTCCGCTCACAAATGACAACACAAACATACAATTAAGAATAAAGCATAACCACATCAAAACAATCAGGATACATTACAGTCTAAACATGTGGGTGAAAATAAACCAGAGCAAAAAAGAGACCACAGACTTTGGTTATTGAGTAGGACTATCACTCGTGGGAAAAAGCTGTTTTATGTCTGGCTGTGGCTGCTTTGACAGACGGAAGTGCTTCAAGGATTTTGTGGCCAGGGTGAGAGGGGTCAGAGATGATCTTGCCCACTCACTTCCTGGCCCTTGCAGTGTACAGTTCATCAATGGGGGGAAGGTTGCAGCCAACAACCTTCTCAGCTGATCGATCGATCCGTTTCAGCCTCCGGATGTCGTGCTTGGTGGCTGAGCCAAACCAGACCATGATGGAGGTCTGCAATGGAATGGGTGACGTTTCACAGAGTGCTGAAGTAACTCAGCTGGAGTAACTCACCAGGACAGGTAGCATGATGTGAGAAGGAATGGGTGACGTTTCACAGAGTGCTGGAGTAGCTCAGCAGGACAGGTAGCATCTCTGGAGAGAAGGAATGGGTGACGTTTCACAGAGTGCTGGAGTAACTCAGCAGGACAGGTAGCATGATGTGAGAAGGTATTTATTCACAAAATGCTGGAGTAACTCAGCAGGTCAGGCAGCATCTCAGGAGAGAAGGAATGGGTGACGTTTCGGTTCGAGTCCCTTCTTGAGACTGATGTCAGGGGGGCGGGACAAAGGAAGGATATAGGTGGAGACAGGAAGACAGTGGGAGATCTGGGAAGGAGGAGGGGAAGAGAGGGACAGAGGAACTATCTAAAGTTGGAGAAGTCAATGTTCATACCGCTGGGCTGCAAGCTGCCCAGGCGAAATATGAGGTGCTGTTCCTCCAATTTCCGGTGGGCCTCACTATGGCATTGGAGGAGGCCCATGACAGAAAGGTCAGACTGGGAGGGGGAGTTGAAGTGCTCAGCCACCAGGAGATCAGGTTGGTTAAGGCAGACTGAGCAAAGGTGTTGAACGAAGCGATCGCCGAGCCTGCGTTTGGTTTCGCCGATGTAAAGAAATTGACATCTAGAGCAGCGGATACAATAAATGAGGTTGGAGGAGGTGCAGGTGAACCTCTGTATCACCTGGAGACTGTTTGGGTCCTTGGATGGAGTTGAAGGGGAAGGTAAAGGGACAGGTGTTGCATCTCGTGCGGTTGCAGGGGAAAGTGCCCGGGGATGGGGTTTGGGTAGGAAGGGACGAGTGGACCAGGGAGTTACGGAGGGAACGGTCTCTGCGGAACGCAGAAAGGGGAGGGGATGGGAAGATGGGGCCAGTGGTGGGGTCCTGTTGTAGGTGACGGAAATGTTGGTGGATGATTTGTTGTGGACTGAGCGAAGGTGTTAACCAACCTGATCTCCCAGTGGCTGAGCATGAAACATGGATTAAGGGGTATTAGCTACAAGGAGAGGTTGACAGACTTGGATAGTTTTCCTCTGGAACACTGGAGGTTGAGGGGAGACCTGATAGAACTATATGCAATAATGAAGGGGTAGACAGTCAGAATCTTTTTCCCAGGATAGAAAAATCAAATTATAGGGGGCATAGCTTGAAGGTTAGAGGGGCAAAGTTTAAAGGAGATGTGCGGGATATGTTGTTTACTTGGAGCGGGTGGTGAGTGCCTGGAACTTGTTGCCTGGTGGTTGAAGTATTTAGGAGACCTTTGGATAGGCAGGGAATGGAGGGGTACAGGTTAAGTGCAGGTTATCTGGAATGACTGCCAGGGGAGTTGATGGTGTTTAAATGGCATTTGTACAGTACTTAGACAAGAAAGGCAAAGAGGCATATGGGCTACTGTAAGCAAATGGGATTGTCTAGATGGGCATCATAATTGGCATGTGAGATGGCCTGAAAAGGTCTATATCGAAGTTAGCTCTGACTACATTCATCTTTTTTTGCCAGTATATCCTTTCTTAAACAACGGAACCAAAGTTGTGCCCATTCCTCCAGGTGTGGCCTCACCAGTGCAATTGGAACGACACGCCTGTTCCTCAGCTCCAGACTCTTGCAATAAATATCAATGTTCCAATTGCCTTCTGATCACGCTGTACCTGCCCATAAACATTCTGTAGTATAGGTAGAAGAAAACATTGCCATCTCTAATGCTGAAACACTCTGTGTAAGCTCTGTCTTGCACACTCACAGAACAGAAACCATCCGTAACTGTGAGCTGTAAGCTGCCTCTTTCTACTGGGTCCTTTCATCAAAGCACAGGTCAGGTTGGATGAATGGGAACCCTGGGCTTGGAGCGCTGTGGGTAGTGATCACCAGTCACAGAACCATTGCCAAGATGTATCATTCCACACAGTCTGAGTGCAAATGGGACTAAACCACCAGTCTCAACAAAACACTGAAGCTAGTCACCTGCAACATACAAAGAGTGATTCACACAATCTTTGCATTTTATTCACAGTGAAATCATGGATCAAAGTTCGTAGACACAGCAGATTTCAGTCACGATGAGTTCTTGTGCTGTTGTGAGGTAAACACAAATGAAGAAGCAACACCTGACCCTGGGATATGACTGTAACAACCCGAGTCTGAGCATACATATTATTATATTAACAACAGAATCAGCCTTCTGGTCATTTGTTAGCGCTCTCAGTGAGGCCTTGGGATGGAGGTTGTGACCTTTTCAATGCTGGTAGGTAAGTGCTTCCAGGGTGTTGATGCTAAACAGTAAGTCCCTGCATTGCAGTGCTCTGATACCAGACAGGAACCCCAGATTATCTGCAACTGTGACAGGCCAAGGGCAGAGGGAACAACTCCATCTCCAAGACAGACATCATTTGACATGTGCATCAAGAGAGTTTTAACCCAGTCATGACATATAGACAATTCAAACAATGAGAATAAGACAGGGAAGGAAACTTTAGGTCAGAAATTGAGTAGGAGTAGTTTGGGTGGAGCAAAGGCAGCATTATGTGGAAAATATTGGTGGTCTGGAAACAGCCATTCAGGATATCGGAGTAATCATGAAATGAGACGCAGGTAACAAGGGAAATATAAAAGTTATGGTGGCTCAAATTTATATATAAACTGGGAAAGCCAACTGTGGAAGATGAATCCATGAACTGTCCAAGAAATGTTTTGTTGCTTCAGGAACAAATGAGAGAACAGGCTCGTTCCAATCCACCAGGATGAGTGGAGGATCAGGTTGTTAAAGAGCTCGGAGGGAAAGGTACTCATCATGTCGTAGCATTTTAAATAAAAACTGCAAATGATTGAATTCAGACTTAAACTCTGATCTTAAATCTGAACACAAACATTGGAGTTAGGAGCAAGAGTTAGCCACACAGCTCCTTGAGAGTGCCCTGACATTCAATGTTCATGGCTGATCTGCTTCAAGCCTCATCTCCACATTCCAGTCAATCCATCTTCCTTCCTCACCCACCTCCTAATTGTGTAATTTGTGGAGAAAACCTCAGCTCAATTAGCAAATACAACCCAACAGTTTAAGGGGAAGAAGTGAAAAAACATTCAACTACAAACTTGTTAGCTTGACTTCAGGAGCAGAAAAAATGCCTGTCTGTCAACAGAGCGCTGATAAATATATCAAAGGGAAATGATGTCCGATTTCTCTTCACCTTTATTAACATTGTAGCAAGCAGAATAGATAGGATAAACCAGAGACAGACACAAAATGGAGTAACTCAGCGGGACAGGCAGCATCTCTGGAGAGAAGGAAGGGGTGACATTTCACAGAGTGCTGGAGTAACTCAGCGGGTCAGGCAGCATCTGTGGAGAACATGGATAGGTGACGTTTCACAGAGTGCTGGAGTAACTCAGCAGGTCAGGCAGCATCTGTGGAGAACACGGATAGGTGACGTTTCACAGAGTGCTGGAGTAACTCAGTGGGACAGACAGCATCCTTGGAGAGAAGGAATGGGTGACATTTCGGGTCGAGACCCTTCTAAACCAGCTGTGGTGCACGAACTTTGAGAAACCCTGTGGTAAGTGCCACACAAGAGATTACTGGGAGTAATAACAGTATAACAGCTTTATTTGTCATTCGGTACCAAGGTACCGAACGAAACTACATAGCAGTCACACAAAAAAGAACACAAAACACATAACCCCAACACAAACGTCCATCACAGTGACTCCAAACACACCCTCACTGTGATGGAGGCAACAAAACTTCCACTCTCTTCCCCACGCCCACGGACAGACAGCTCGTCCCCGACCGACCCGCACAGTCCCCACGGCCGAGTCGCACCGGGCGCTGAAACGTCTCGCGGCCGAGCCGGACGATGGAAGGCCCCACGACCGAGCCTTGCGCAGCTAAGTCCCGTGGCCGAGCCGCACCAGGCGATGTTAAGTCCCGCGGCCAAGCCGCACCAGCGATGAAAAGTCCCGCAGCCGAGCCGCACCAGCGATGTAAAGTCCCGCGGCTGAGCGGCACCGGGCGATGTTAGGCCCCGCCACCGAGCTGCACCGGGCACTGTTAAGTCCAGCGGCCGAGCCGCACCAGCGATGTAAAGTCCCGCGGCCAAGCCGCACCGGGCGATGAAAAGTCGATGAAAAATGGATAGAGGATCAGATTTACAGAGAATAAGAATAGAGATCATGTTTGAGTTTGGGGCTCAGATGTTCAGTTTCTATCATGATTTGGATAGTCTGGGGGAGAGGTAAGGATGAATGCAATGCATCCAAGTTTGCTATACAAAGTTAGCCAAAATATTGTGTGGGGATCAGTGAGAACATTGCAGTGAAGCTCAGTGAGAGATAGAGAGGTCAAGTGGATTGGTCACCCTGCTATAGGAAGAATGTCTCCAGAGAAAGGATATTTTGTCAAGCTGTGCCAAGCTCACATTTCACACCACCCTGGCCATCCACTCATCGTGCTGCTGCCATCAGGAAGATGCTATAGGAGCCTGGGAACTATAATAATAATGCATTTTATTTATATAGCGCTTTTCATATACTCAAAGACGCTTTACAGAGATTTTGAGAACATGGGGAAATGAATAAATAGATAAATAAGTAAATAAATAAATGAACAGAGAAAGGAGACAGAAAGTGAGGTGACCTTCAGTGGTTGAAGGCAGTACTGAACAGGTGAGACTTCAGCGATGTTTTGAATGTGGTGAGTGTGGAGGAGTCTCTAACGGTTTGGGGTAGTGAGTTCCATAGGGTGGGAGCAGCGATGGAGAAAGCCCTGTCCCCCCAGGATCTGAGTTTGGTCAGGATGTGGGGGGATAGGAGATTGGCAGCGGCAGAGCGGAGGGTGCAGGTGGGAGTGTGCCTGTGGAGGAGGTCAGTCAGGTAGGATGGGGCCAGGTTATGGAGGGCTTTGTAGGTTATGAGGAGAATTTTGTACTGGATTCTCTGGGGGATGGGGAGCCAGTGGAGTTTATAAAGTACGGGGGTGATATGGTCACGGATCGAGGTGTGTGTGAGTAGATGGGCAGCGGAGTTTTGAATATTGAAGTTTATTGATGATTTTTGAGGGTGCGCCATAGAGGAGGCTGTTGCAGTAGTCCAGACGGGAGGTGATGAAGGCGTGGATGAGGGTTTCTGCAGCTGTGGAGGAGAGGGATGGACGGAGACGGGCAATGTTTTTGAGGTGGAAGAAGGCTGTCTTTGTGATGTGCTTGATGTGTTTGTCGAAGGAGAGGGTTTGATCAAGGATGATTCGGTTCAAAAAACAGCTTTGTCTCTTACACCATCAGGCTCTGGATACCTGGAATGTGTCCCCAGAAATACAATCCATTCTGGATCGACAGATAAAGCACAGTGGGATTGCAGAATGTAGGTATGGGTCACACCTTCACCCTGTTATTGCATCCCATAGCAGTGTAAAGCTGTAACCTTCCTGCTGGGTACAGTGTATATATGGTCCAGCCTTTCCCAAACACAAGCCACAGCTCATTCACTGACCACACACTGAAACATCGCTGGAAGGTGTTACTGCAGCACGTTTGTAGAACATCGAGCACCATTAGTTTGGGGATTTGGGCCTAATATCCCCAACACGATACCCAGTCTCCATGGTGGCCCCGCCCCCAGCACGTGACCCCGTTTACATGGTGGCCCCGCCCCCAACACGAAACCCCGTCTCCATGGTGAAGGGTCTCGACCCGAAACGTCACCCATTCCTTCTCTCCCGAGATGCTGCCTGACCTGCTGAGTTACTCCAGCATTTTGTGAATACCCCGTCTCCATTGTGGCCCCGTCCCCAGCACGTGACCCCGTCTCCAACACGAAACCCCGTCTCCATGGTGGCCCCGCCCACAGCACGTGACACCCGTCTCCATGGTGGCCCCGCCCCCAACACGAAACCCCGTCTCCATGGTGGCCCCGCCCCCAACACGAAACCCCGTCTCCATGGTGAAGGGTCTGAAGAAGGGTCTCGACCCGAAACGTCACCCATTCCTTCTCTCCCGAGATGCTGCCTGACCTGCTGAGTTACTCCAGCATTTTGTGAATACCCCGTCTCCATGGTGGCCCCGCCCCCAGCACGTGACCCCGTCTCCATGGTGACCCCGCCCAATCACGCGGCACCCGTCTCGATGGTGCCCCCAACACGAAACCCCGTCTCCATGGTGGCCCCGCCCCCAACACGTGACCCCGTCCAATCACGCGGCACCCGTCTCCACGGTGGCCCCGCCCCCATCACGCGACGCCCGTCTCCATGGTGTCCCCGCCCCCAGCACATGACGCCCGTTTCCATGGCTACCCCTGACGCGCCCCGGGTTCGATGGCGACCCCTGGTCCCGCCCTGGTCTCCATGCTGACCCCTGGCCTCGCTCCTGGTCTCCATGGCGACCCTTGGCCCGCTCCCAATCTCCATGGCGACCCCTGACCCCGCCCCAGGACGTGATCCCCGTTCCGTTTCCATGGCGGCCCCTGGCTCCACCCCCTGGGCTCCATGGCGACCCCTGGCCCCGCCACTGGGGGGCGCTCTGGCGAAGGCGCGAGGAGGCGGGAAACGTCTGGCGGCCGTTGGCGCTCGAGCGGAAAATGTGGCTCCGGGTTTGGTTCATGTTGTCCTGGGTCTGGCCCGGTGGGTGGGGGTGGGTGGGGACAGGGTGGGGACAGGGTGGGGGTGGGTGGGGACAGGGTGGGGACAGGGTGGGGACAGGGTGGGGGTGGGTGGGGACAGGGTGGGGACAGGGTGGGGGTGGGTGGGGGTGGGTGGGGACAGGGTGGGGACAGGGTGGGGGTGGGTGGGGACAGGGTGGGGGTGGGTGGGGACAGGGTGGGGACAGGGTGGGGGTGGGTGGGGGTGGGTGGGGACAGGGTGGGGACAGGGTGGGGGTGGGTGGGGACAGGGTGGGGACAGGGTGGGGACAGGGTGGGGACAGGGTGGGGACAGGGTGGGGGTGGGTGGGGGTGGGTGGGGACAGGGTGGGGACAGGGTGGGGGTGGGTGGGGACAGGGTGGGGACAGGGTGGGGACAGGGTGGGGGTGGGTGGGGACAGGGTGGGGACAGGGTGGGGACAGGGTGGGGGTGGGTGGGGACAGGGTGGGGGTGGGTGGGAACAGGGTGGGGACAGGGTGGGGGTGGGTGGGGACAGGGTGGGGACAGGGTGGGGACAGGGTGGGGGTGGGTGGGGTTAGGGTGGGGACAGGGTGGGGACAGGGTGGGGACAGGGTGGGGGTGGGTGGGGACAGGGTGGGGGGTGGGTGGGGGTGGGTGGGGACAGGGTGGGGACAGGGTGGGGACAGGGTGGGGGTGGGTGGGGTTAGGGTGGGGACAGGGTGGGGACAGGGTGGGGGTGGGTGGGGACAGGGTGGGGACAGGGTGGGGGTGGGGACAGGGTGGGGACAGGGTGGGGGTGGGTGGGGTTAGGGTGGGGACAGGGTGGGGACAGGGTGGGGGTGGGTGGGGACAGGGTGGGGACAGGGTGGGGACAGGGTGGGGACGGGTGGGGACAGGGTGGGGGTGGGTGGGGGTGGGTGGGGACAGGGTGGGGACAGGGTGGGGGTGGGTGGGGACAGGGTGGGGGTGGGTGGGGACAGGGTGGGGGTGGGTGGGGACAGGGTGGGGGTGGGTGGGGACAGGGTGGGGGTGGGTGGGGACGGGTGGGGACAGGGTGGGGGTGGGTGGGGACAGGGTGGGGGTGGGTGGGGACAGGGTGGGGACGGGTGGGGACAGGGTGGGGACGGGTGGGGACAGGGTGGGGGTGGGTGGGGACAGGGTGGGGGTGGGTGGGGACAGGGTGGGGGTGGGTGGGGACAGGGTGGGGGTGGGTGGGGACAGGGTGGGGGTGGGTGGGGACAGGGTGGGGGTGGGTGGGGACAGGGTGGGGGTGGGTGGGGACAGGGTGGGGACAGGGTGGGGGTGGGGGTGGGTGGGTGGGGACAGGGTGGGGGTGGGTGGGGACAGGGTGGGGGTGGGGACAGGGTGGGGGTGGGTGGGGACAGGGTGGGGGTGGGTGGGGACAGGGTGGGGGTGGGTGGGGACAGGGTGGGGGTGGGTGGGGACAGGGTGGGGACAGGGTGGGGACAGGGTGGGGACAGGGTGGGGGTGGGTGGGGGTGGGTGGGGACAGGGTGGGGACAGGGTGGGGACAGGGTGGGGACAGGGTGGGGGTGGGTGGGGACAGGGTGGGGGTGGGTGGGGACAGGGTGGGGGTGGGTGGGGACAGGGTGGGGGTGGGTGGGGACAGGGTGGGGGTGGGTGGGGACAGGGTGGGGGTGGGTGGGGACAGGGTGGGGGTGGGTGGGGACAGGGTGGGGACAGGGTGGGGACAGGGTGGGGGTGGGTGGGGGTGGGTGGGGACAGGGTGGGGGTGGGTGGGGACAGGGTGGGGGTGGGGACAGGGTGGGGGTGGGTGGGGACAGGGTGGGGACAGGGTGGGGACAGGGTGGGGACAGGGTGGGGGTGGGTGGGGACAGGGTGGGGACAGGGTGGGGACAGGGTGGGTGGGGACAGGGTGGGGACAGGGTGGGGGTGGGTGGGGACAGGGTGGGGACAGGGTGGGGACAGGGTGGGGACAGGGTGGGGACAGGGTGGGGACAGGGTGGGGGTGGGTGGGGACAGGGTGGGGACAGGGTGGGTGGGGACAGGGTGGGGACAGGGTGGGGGTGGGTGGGGGTGGGTGGGGGTGGGTGGGGACAGGGTGGGGACAGGGTGGGGGTGGGTGGGGGTGGGTGGGGACAGGGTGGGGACAGGGTGGGGACAGGGTGGGGGTGGGTGGGGACAGGGTGGGGGTGGGTGGGGACAGGGTGGGGGTGGGTGGGGACAGGGTGGGGGTGGGTGGGGACAGGGTGGGGACAGGGTGGGGACAGGGTGGGGACAGGGTGGGGACAGGGTGGGGGTGGGTGGGGACAGGGTGGGGACAGGGTGGGGGTGGGTGGGGACAGGGTGGGGGTGGGTGGGGACAGGGTGGGGACAGGGTGGGGACAGGGTGGGGGTGGGTGGGGGTGGGTGGGGACAGGGTGGGGACAGGGTGGGGACAGGGTGGGGACAGGGTGGGGACAGGGTGGGGACAGGGTGGGGACAGGGTGGGGGTGGGTGGGGACAGGGTGGGGGTGGGTGGGGACAGGGTGGGGACAGGGTGGGGACAGGGTGGGGGTGGGTGGGGACAGGGTGGGGGTGGGTGGGGACAGGGTGGGGACAGGGTGGGGGTGGGTGGGGACAGGGTGGGGACAGGGTGGGGACAGGGTGGGGACAGGGTGGGGACAGGGTGGGGGTGGGTGGGGACAGGGTGGGGACAGGGTGGGGGTGGGTGGGGGTGGGTGGGGACAGGGTGGGGGTGGGTGGGGACAGGGTGGGGGTGGGGACAGGGTGGGGGTGGGTGGGGACAGGGTGGGGGTGGGTGGGGACAGGGTGGGGGTGGGTGGGGACAGGGTGGGGGTGGGTGGGGACAGGGTGGGGACAGGGTGGGGACAGGGTGGGGACAGGGTGGGGGTGGGTGGGGGTGGGTGGGGACAGGGTGGGGGTGGGTGGGGACAGGGTGGGGGTGGGGACAGGGTGGGGGTGGGTGGGGACAGGGTGGTGACAGGGTGGGGACAGGGTGGGGGTGGGTGGGGACAGGGTGGGGACAGGGTGGGGACAGGGTGGGTGGGGACAGGGTGGGGACAGGGTGGGGGTGGGTGGGGACAGGGTGGGGACAGGGTGGGGACAGGGTGGGGACAGGGTGGGGACAGGGTGGGGACAGGGTGGGGGTGGGTGGGGACAGGGTGGGGACAGGGTGGGTGGGGACAGGGTGGGGACAGGGTGGGGACAGGGTGGGGACAGGGTGGGGACAGGGTGGGGACAGGGTGGGGACAGGGTGGGGACAGGGTGGGGGTGGGTGGGGACAGGGTGGGGACAGGGTGGGGACAGGGTGGGGACAGGGTGGGGGTGGGTGGGGACAGGGTGGGGACAGGGTGGGGACAGGGTGGGGACAGGGTGGGGACAGGGTGGGGACAGGGTGGGGACAGGGTGGGGACAGGGTGGGGGTGGGTGGGGACAGGGTGGGGACAGGGTGGGGACAGGGTGGGGACAGGGTGGGGACAGGGTGGGGACAGGGTGGGGACAGGGTGGGGACAGGGTGGGGACAGGGTGGGGACAGGGTGGGGGTGGGTGGGGACAGGGTGGGGACAGGGTGGGGACAGGGTGGGGGTGGGTGGGGACAGGGTGGGGACAGGGTGGGGACAGGGTGGGGGGTGGGTGGGGACAGGGTGGGGACAGGGTGGGGGGTGGGTGGGGACAGAGTGGGGGTGGGTGGGGACAGGGTGGGGGTGGGTGGGGACAGGGTGGGGGGTGGGTGGGGACAGGGTGGGGACAGGGTGGGGACAGGGTGGGGGGTGGGTGGGGACAGGGTGGGGACAGGGTGGGTACAGGGTGGGGACAGGGTGGGGGTGGGTGGGGACAGGGTGGGGGGTGGGTGGGGACAGGGTGGGGACAGGGTGGGGGTGGGTGGGGACAGGGTGGGGGTGGGTGGGGACAGGGTGGGGGGTGGGTGGGGACAGGGTGGGGACAGGGTGGGGACAGGGAGGGGACAGGGTGGGGACAGGGTGGGGGTGGGTGGGGACAGGGTGGGGACAGGGTGGGGACAGGGTGGGGGTGGGTGGGGACAGGGTGGGGACAGGGTGGGGGTGGGTGGGGACAGGGTGGGGACAGGGTGGGTGGGGACAGGGTGGGGACAGGGTGGGGGTGGGTGGGGACAGGGTGGGGGTGGGTGGGGACAGGGTGGGGACAGGGTGGGGACAGGGTGGGGGTGGGTGGGGACAGGGTGGGGGTGGGTGGGGACAGGGTGGGGGTGGGTGGGGACAGGGTGGGGACAGGGTGGGGACAGGGTGGGGACAGGGTGGGGACAGGGTGGGGACAGGGTGGGGACGGGTGGGGGTGGGTGGGGACAGGGTGGGGACAGGGTGGGGACAGGGTGGGGACAGGGTGGGGACAGGGTGGGGACAGGGTGGGGACAGGGTGGGTGGGGACAGGGTGGGGACAGGGTGGGGGTGGGTGGGGACAGGGTGGGGACAGGGTGGGGGTGGGTGGGGACAGGGTGGGGACAGGGTGGGGACAGGGTGGGGGTGGGTGGGGACAGGGTGGGGACAGGGTGGGGACAGGGTGGGGACAGGGTGGGGACAGGGTGGGGACAGGGTGGGTGGGGACAGGGTGGGGGTGGGTGGGGACAGGGTGGGGACAGGGTGGGGGTGGGTGGGGACAGGGTGGGGACAGGGTGGGGACAGGGTGGGGACAGGGTGGGGGTGGGTGGGGACAGGGTGGGGGTGGGTGGGGACAGGGTGGGGGGTGGGTGGGGACAGGGTGGGGACAGGGAGGGGACAGGGTGGGGACAGGGTGGGGGTGGGTGGGGACAGGGTGGGGACAGGGTGGGGGTGGGTGGGGACAGGGTGGGGGTGGGTGGGGACAGGGTGGGGACAGGGTGGGGACAGGGTGGGGGTGGGTGGGGACAGGGTGGGGGTGGGTGGGGACAGGGTGGGGGTGGGAGGGGACAGGGTGGGGACAGGGTGGGGACAGGGTGGGGACAGGGTGGGGACAGGGTGGGGACAGGGTGGGGGTGGGTGGGGACAGGGTGGGGACAGGGTGGGGACAGGGTGGGGACAGGGTGGGGACAGGGTGGGGGTGGGTGGGGACAGGGTGGGGACAGGGTGGGGACAGGGTGGGGGTGGGTGGGGACAGGGTGGGGACAGGGTGGGGACAGGGTGGGGGTGGGTGGGGACAGGGTGGGGACAGGGTGGGGACAGGGTGGGGACAGGGTGGGGGTGGGTGGGGACAGGGTGGGGACAGGGTGGGGACAGGGTGGGGACAGGGTGGGGACAGGGTGGGGACAGGGTGGGTGGGGACAGGGTGGGGGTGGGTGGGGACAGGGTGGGGACAGGGTGGGGACAGGGTGGGGGGTGGGTGGGGACAGGGTGGGGACAGGGTGGGGGGTGGGTGGGGACAGAGTGGGGGTGGGTGGGGACAGGGTGGGGGGTGGGTGGGGACAGGGTGGGGACAGGGTGGGGACAGGGTGGGGGTGGGTGGGGACAGGGTGGGGACAGGGTGGGGACAGGGTGGGGGTGGGTGGGGACAGGGTGGGGACAGGGTGGGGACAGGGTGGGTGGGGACAGGGTGGGGTGGGTGGGGACAGGGTGGGGACAGGGTGGGGGGTGGGTGGGGACAGGGTGGGGACAGGGTGGGGGGTGGGTGGGGACAGAGTGGGGGTGGGTGGGGACAGGGTGGGGGTGGGTGGGGACAGGGTGGGGGGTGGGTGGGGACAGGGTGGGGACAGGGTGGGGACAGGGTGGGGGGTGGGTGGGGACAGGGTGGGGACAGGGTGGGTACAGGGTGGGGACAGGGTGGGGGTGGGTGGGGACAGGGTGGGGGGTGGGTGGGGACAGGGTGGGGACAGGGTGGGGGTGGGTGGGGACAGGGTGGGGGTGGGTGGGGACAGGGTGGGGGGTGGGTGGGGACAGGGTGGGGACAGGGTGGGGACAGGGAGGGGACAGGGTGGGGACAGGGTGGGGGTGGGTGGGGACAGGGTGGGGACAGGGTGGGGACAGGGTGGGGGTGGGTGGGGACAGGGTGGGGACAGGGTGGGGGTGGGTGGGGACAGGGAGGGGACAGGGTGGGGACAGGGTGGGTGGGGACAGGGTGGGGACAGGGTGGGGGTGGGTGGGGACAGGGTGGGGGTGGGTGGGGACAGGGTGGGGACAGGGTGGGGACAGGGTGGGGGTGGGTGGGGACAGGGTGGGGGTGGGTGGGGACAGGGTGGGGGTGGGTGGGGACAGGGTGGGGACAGGGTGGGGACAGGGTGGGGACAGGGTGGGGACGGGTGGGGGTGGGTGGGGACAGGGTGGGGACAGGGTGGGGACAGGGTGGGGACAGGGTGGGGACAGGGTGGGGACAGGGTGGGGACAGGGTGGGTGGGGACAGGGTGGGGACAGGGTGGGGGTGGGTGGGGACAGGGTGGGGACAGGGTGGGGACAGGGTGGGGGTGGGTGGGGACAGGGTGGGGACAGGGTGGGGACAGGGTGGGGGTGGGTGGGGACAGGGTGGGGACAGGGTGGGGACAGGGTGGGGACAGGGTGGGGACAGGGTGGGGACAGGGTGGGGACAGGGTGGGTGGGGACAGGGTGGGGGTGGGTGGGGACAGGGTGGGGACAGGGTGGGGGTGGGTGGGGACAGGGTGGGGACAGGGTGGGGACAGGGTGGGGACAGGGTGGGGGTGGGTGGGGACAGGGTGGGGGTGGGTGGGGACAGGGTGGGGGGTGGGTGGGGACAGGGTGGGGACAGGGAGGGGACAGGGTGGGGACAGGGTGGGGGTGGGTGGGGACAGGGTGGGGACAGGGTGGGGGTGGGTGGGGACAGGGTGGGGGTGGGTGGGGACAGGGTGGGGACAGGGTGGGGACAGGGTGGGGGTGGGTGGGGACAGGGTGGGGGTGGGTGGGGACAGGGTGGGGGTGGGTGGGGACAGGGTGGGGACAGGGTGGGGACAGGGTGGGGGTGGGTGGGGACAGGGTGGGGACAGGGTGGGGACAGGGTGGGGACAGGGTGGGTGGGGACAGGGTGGGGACAGGGTGGGGGTGGGTGGGGACAGGGTGGGGACAGGGTGGGGACAGGGTGGGGGTGGGTGGGGACAGGGTGGGGACAGGGTGGGGACAGGGTGGGGGTGGGTGGGGACAGGGTGGGGACAGGGTGGGGACAGGGTGGGGACAGGGTGGGGACAGGGTGGGGACAGGGTGGGGGTGGGTGGGGACAGGGTGGGGACAGGGTGGGGACAGGGTGGGGACAGGGTGGGGACAGGGTGGGGACAGGGTGGGTGGGGACAGGGTGGGGGTGGGTGGGGACAGGGTGGGGACAGGGTGGGGACAGGGTGGGGGGTGGGTGGGGACAGGGTGGGGACAGGGTGGGGGGTGGGTGGGGACAGAGTGGGGGTGGGTGGGGACAGGGTGGGGGTGGGTGGGGACAGGGTGGGGGGTGGGTGGGGACAGGGTGGGGACAGGGTGGGGACAGGGTGGGGGGTGGGTGGGGACAGGGTGGGGACAGGGTGGGGACAGGGTGGGGGTGGGTGGGGACAGGGTGGGGGGTGGGTGGGGACAGGGTGGGGACAGGGTGGGGGTGGGTGGGGACAGGGTGGGGGTGGGTGGGGACAGGGTGGGGGGTGGGTGGGGACAGGGTGGGGACAGGGTGGGGACAGGGAGGGGACAGGGTGGGGACAGGGTGGGGGTGGGTGGGGACAGGGTGGGGACAGGGTGGGGGTGGGTGGGGACAGGGTGGGGGTGGGTGGGGACAGGGTGGGGACAGGGTGGGGACAGGGTGGGGACAGGGTGGGGGGTGGGTGGGGACAGGGTGGGGACAGGGTGGGGGGTGGGTGGGGACAGGGTGGGGACAGGGTGGGGACAGGGTGGGGACAGGGTGGGGGTGGGTGGGGACAGGGTGGGGGGTGGGTGGGGACAGGGTGGGGACAGGGTGGGGGTGGGTGGGGACAGGGTGGGGACAGGGTGGGGACAGGGTGGGGACGGGTGGGGGTGGGTGGGGACAGGGTGGGGACAGGGTGGGGACAGGGTGGAGACAGGGTGGGGACAGGGTGGAGACAGGGTGGGGACAGGGTGGAGACAGGGTGGGGACAGGGTGGGACAGGGTGGGGGTGGGTGGGGACAGGGTGGGGGTGGGTGGGGACAGGGTGGAGACAGGGTGGGGACAGGGTGGGGACAGGGTGGAGACAGGGTGGGGACAGGGTGGGGACAGGGTGGGGGTGGGGACAGGGTGGGGGTGGGTGGGGACAGGGTGGAGACAGGGTGGGGGTGGGTGGGGACAGGGTGGGGACAGGGTGGAGACAGGGTGGGGACAGGGTGGAGACAGGGTGGGGGTGGGTGGGGACAGGGTGGAGACAGGGTGGGGACAGGGTGGAGACAGGGTGGGGGTGGGTGGGGACAGGGTGGGGGTGGGTGGGGACAGGGTGGGGACAGGGTGGGGACAGGGTGGGGGTGGGTGGGGACAGGGTGGAGACAGGGTGGAGACAGGGTGGGGACAGGGTGGAGACAGGGTGGGGACAGGGTGGGGGTGGGTGGGGACAGGGTGGGGGTGGGTGGGGGGTGGGTGGGGACAGAGTGGGGGTGGGTGGGGACAGGGTGGGGACAGGGTGGGGGTGGGTGGGGACAGGGTGGGGACAGGGTGGGGGTGGTGGGGACAGGGTGGGGGGTGGGTGGGTTCAGGGTGGGGACAGGGTGGGGACAGGGTGGGGACAGGGTGGGGGGTGGGTGGGGACAGGGTGGGGGGTGGGTGGGGACAGGGTGGGGACAGGGTGGGGACAGGGTGGGGGTGGGTGGGGACAGGGTGGGGGTGGGTGGGGACAGGGTGGGGACAGGGTGGGGGGTGGGTGGGGACAGGGTGGGGACGGGTGGGGACAGGGTGGGGACAGGGTGGGGGTGGGTGGGGACAGGGTGGGGGGTGGGTGGGGACAGGGTGGGGGTGGGTGGGGACAGGGTGGGGACAGGGTGGGGACAGGGTGGGGGTGGGTGGGGACAGGGTGGGGGTGGGTGGGGACAGGGTGGGGACAGGGTGGGGACGGGTGGGGGTGGGTGGGGACAGGGTGGGGGTGGGTGGGGACAGGGTGGGACAGGGTGGGGGGTGGGTGGGGACAGGGTGGGGACAGGGTGGGGGGTGGGTGGGGACAGGGTGGGGACAGGGTGGGGACAGGGTGGGGACAGGGTGGGGGTGGGTGGGGACAGGGTGGGGACAGGGTGGGGGGTGGGTGGGGACAGGGTGGGGACAGGGTGGGGACAGGGTGGGGGTGGGTGGGGACAGGGTGGGGACAGGGTGGGGTGGGTGGGGACAGGGTGGGGGTGGGTGGGGACAGGGTGGGGACAGGGTGGGGGTGGGTGGGGACAGGGTGGGGACAGGGTGGAGACAGGGTGGGGACAGGGTGGGGACAGGGTGGAGACAGGGTGGGGACAGGGTGGAGACAGGGTGGGGACAGGGTGGGGACAGGGTGGGGGTGGGGACAGGGTGGGGGTGGGTGGGGACAGGGTGGAGACAGGGTGGGGGTGGGTGGGGACAGGGTGGAGACAGGGTGGGGACAGGGTGGAGACAGGGTGGGGGTGGGTGGGGACAGGGTGGAGACAGGGTGGGGACAGGGGTGGAGACAGGGTGGGGTGGGTGGGGACAGGGTGGGGGTGGGTGGGGACAGGGTGGGGACAGGGTGGGGACAGGGTGGGGACAGGGTGGAGACAGGGTGGGGACAGGGTGGAGACAGGGTGGGGACAGGGTGGGGACAGGGTGGGGACAGGGTGGGGACAGGGTGGGGGTGGGGGACAGGGTGGGGGTGGGTGGGGACAGGGTGGGGACAGGGTGGGGACAGGGTGGGGGTGGGTGGGGACAGGGTGGGGGTGGGTGGGGACAGGGTGGGGGTGGGTGTGGACAGGGTGGGGGTGGGTGGGGACAGGGTGGGTGGGGACAGGGTGGGGACAGGGTGGGGGTGGGTGGGGGACAGGGTGGGGGTGGGTGGGGACAGGGTGGGGTGTGTGGGGACAGGGTGGGGGTGGGTGGGGTTGGGTGGGGACAGGGTGGGGGTGGGTGGGGACAGGGTGGGTGGGGGTGTGTGGGGACAGGGTGGCGGTGTGTGGGGACAGGGTGGGGACAGGGTGGGTGGGGGTGTGTGGGGACAGGGTGGGGGTGGGTGGGGACAGGGTGGGGGTGGGTGGGGACAGGGTGGGGGTGGGGGGGACAGGGTGGGGGTGGGTGGGGACAGGGTGGGGGTGGGTGGGGACAGGGTGGGGGTGGGTGGGAACAGGGTGGGGGTGGGTGGGGACAGGGTGGGGGTGGGTGGGGACAGGGTGGGGACAGGGTGGGGGTGGGTGGGGACAGGGTGGGGGTGGGTGGGGACAGGGAGGGGGTGGGTGGGGACAGGGTGGGGGTGGGTGGGGACAGGGTGGGGGTGGGTGGGGACAGGGAGGGGGGTGGGTGGGGACAGGGTGGGGGTGGGTGGGGACAGGGTGGGGTGGGTGGGGACAGGGTGGGGGTGGGTGGGGACAGGGTGGGGGTGGGTGGGGACAGGGTGGGGGACAGGGTGGGGTGGGTGGGGACTGGGTGGGGGTGGGTGAGGACAGGTTGGGGGTGGGTGGGGACAGGGTGGGGGTGAGTGGGGACAGGGTGGGGGTGGGTGGGGACAGGGTGGGGGTGGGTGGGGACAGGGTGGGGGTGGGTGGGGACAGGGTGGCGGTGGGTGAGGACAGGGTGGGGGTGGGTGGGGACAGGGTGTGGGGGTGGGTGGGGAAAGGGTGGGGACAGGGTGGGGGTGGGTGGGGACAGGGTGGGGGTGAGTGGGGACAGGGTGGGGGTGGGTGGGGACAGGGTGGGGGTGGGTGGGGACAGGGTGGGGGTGGGTGGGGACAGGGTGGGGACAGGGTGGGGGTGGGTGAGGACAGGGTGGGGGTGGGTGGGGACAGGGTGTGGGGGTGGGTGGGGAAAGGGTGGGGACAGGGTGGGGGTGGGTGGGGACAGGTTGGGGGTGGGTGAGGACAGGGTGGGGTGGGTGGGGACAGGGTGGGGGTGGGGGGGACAGGGTGGGGATGGGTGGGACAGGGTGGGGGTGGGTGGGACAGGGTGGGGGTGTGTGGGGACAGGGTGGGGTGGGTGGGTTGGGACAGGGTGGGGTGGGTGGGTGGGGACAGGGACAGTGGGGGGGTGGGTGGGTGGGGACAGGGACAGTGGGGGTGGGTGGGGACAGGGACAGTGTGGGGGTGGGTGGGGACAGGGTGGGTGGGGTTGGGACAGGGTGGGGTGGGGGGGACAGGTGGGGGTGGGGGGGGGACAGGGTGGGGGTGTGTGGGTGGGGACAGGTGGGGGTGGTGGGTGGGACAGGGTGGGGACAGGGTGGGGGTGGGTGGGTGGGACAGTGTGGGGGTGGGTGGGGACAGGGTGGGGGTGGGTGGGGACAGGGTGGGGGTGGGTGGGGACAGGGTGGGGACAGGGTGGGGGTGGGTGGGGACAGGGTGGGGACGGGTGGGGACAGGGTGGGGGACAGGGTGGGGGTGGGTGGGGACAGGGTGGGGGTGGGTGGGACAGGGTGGGGGTGGGTGGGGACAGGGTGGGGAAGGGTGGGGACAGGGTGGGGTGGGTGGGGACAGGGTGGGGGTGGGTGGGGACAGGGTGGGGACAGGGTGGGGACGGGTGCGGTGGGGTGGGTGGGGACAGGGTGGGGGTGGGTGGGGACAGGGTGGGGACAGGGTGGGGGGTGGGTGGGGACAGGGTGGGGGACAGGTGGGGGGTGGGTGGGGACAGGGTGGGACAGGGTGGGGACAGGGTGGGGACAGGGTGGGGGTGGGTGGGGACAGGGTGGGGACAGGGTGGGGGGTGGGTGGGACAGGGTGGGGACAGGGTGGGGACAGGGTGGGGGTGGGTGGGGACAGGGTGGGGACAGGGTGGGGGTGGGTGGGGACAGGGTGGGGGTGGGTGGGGACAGGGTGGGGACAGGGTGGGGGGTGGGTGGGACAGGGTGGGGACAGGGTGGAGACAGGGTGGGGACAGGGTGGGGACAGGGTGGAGACAGGGTGGGGACAGGGTGGAGACAGGGTGGGGACAGGGTGGGGACAGGTGGGGGTGGGGACAGGGTGGGGGTGGGTGGGGACAGGGTGGAGACAGGGTGGGGGTGGGTGGGGACAGGGTGGAGACAGGGTGGGGACAGGGTGGAGACAGGGTGGGGGTGGGTGGGGACAGGGTGGAGACAGGGTGGGGACAGGGTGGAGACAGGGTGGGGGTGGGTGGGGACAGGGTGGGGGTGGGTGGGGACAGGGTGGGGACAGGGTGGGGACAGGGTGGGACAGGGTGGAGACAGGGTGGGGACAGGGTGGAGACAGGGTGGGGACAGGGTGGGACAGGGTGGGGACAGGGTGGGGACAGGGTGGGGGTGGGGACAGGGTGGGGGTGGGTGGGGACAGGGTGGGGACAGGGTGGGGACAGGGTGGGGTGGGTGGGGACAGGGTGGGGGTGGGTGGGGGACAGGGTGGGGGTGGGTGTGGACAGGGTGGGGGTGGGTGGGGACAGGGTGGGTGGGGACAGGGTGGGGACAGGGTGGGGTGGGTGGGGACAGGGTGGGGGTGGGTGGGGACAGGGTGGGGGTGTGTGGGGACAGGGTGGGGGTGGGTGGGGTGGGGTGGGGACAGGGTGGGGGTGGGTGGGGACAGGGTGGGTGGGGGTGTGTGGGGACAGGGTGGCGGTGTGTGGGGACAGGGTGGGGACAGGGTGGGTGGGGGTGTGTGGGACAGGTGGGGGTGGGTGGGGACAGGGTGGGGTGGTGGGGACAGGGTGGGGGTGGGGGGGACAGGGTGGGGGTGGGTGGGGACAGGGTGGGGGTGGGTGGGGACAGGGTGGGGGTGGGTGGGAACAGGGTGGGGGTGGTGGGGACAGGGTGGGGGTGGGTGGGGACAGGGTGGGGACAGGGTGGGGGTGGGTGGGACAGGGTGGGGGTGGGTGGGGACAGGGAGGGGGTGGGTGGGGACAGGGTGGGGGTGGGTGGGGACAGGGTGGGGGTGGGTGGGGACAGGGAGGGGGTGGGTGGGGACAGGGTGGGGGTGGGTGGGGACAGGGTGGGGGTGGGTGGGGACAGGGTGGGGGTGGGTGGGGACAGGGTGGGGGTGGGTGGGGACAGGGTGGGGGACAGGTGGGGTGGGTGGGGACTGGTGGGGGTGGGTGAGGACAGGTTGGGGTGGGTGGGGACAGGGTGGGGGTGAGTGGGGACAGGGTGGGGTGGGTGGGGACAGGGTGGGGGTGGGTGGGGACAGGGTGGGGGTGGGTGGGACAGGGTGGCGGTGGGTGAGGACAGGGTGGGGGTGGGTGGGGACAGGGTGTGGGGGTGGGTGGGGAAAGGGTGGGGACAGGGTGGGGGTGGGTGGGGACAGGGTGGGGGTGAGTGGGGACAGGGTGGGGGTGGGTGGGGACAGGGTGGGGGTGGGTGGGACAGGGTGGGGGTGGGTGGGGACAGGGTGGGGACAGGGTGGGGTGGTGAGGACAGGGTGGGGGTGGGTGGGGACAGGGTGTGGGGGTGGTGGGGAAAGGGTGGGGACAGGGTGGGGGTGGGTGGGGACAGGTTGGGGTGGGTGAGGACAGGGTGGGGTGGGTGGGGACAGGGTGGGGGTGGGGGGACAGGGTGGGGATGGGTGGGACAGGGTGGGGGTGGGTGGGACAGGGTGGGGGTGTGTGGGGACAGGGTGGGGTGGGTGGGTTGGGACAGGGTGGGGTGGGTGGGTGGGGACAGGGACAGTGGGGGTGGGTGGGGACAGGGACAGTGTGGGGGTGGGTGGGGACAGGGTGGGTGGGTTGGGACAGGGTGGGGGTGGGTGGGGACAGTGTGGGGGTGGGGGGACAGGGTGGGGGTGTGTGTGGTGGGGACAGGGTGGGGGTGGGTGGTGGGGACAGGGTGGGGACAGGGTGGGGGTGGGTGGGTGGGGACAGTGTGGGGGTGGGTGGGGACAGGGTGGGGGCGGGTGGGTGTGGACAGGGTGGGGGTGGGTGGGGACAGGGTGGGGGTGGGTGGGGACAGTGTGGGGGTGGGTGGCCCCTCTTGCTATAAATCTATGTTCTCTAATATTTCACATATTAACCTGGGAGAAAAATTGAGATATTGTTATCTTTCCTCTGGCACTCATAACTTTAGCAACTTCTAGTTACGCCCTTACTAGCCACTGATGCTCCAGGTTGATCATTCTTGTAAACCTCCACTGGACCCACTCCAATGCCAGCACGTCCCTCATCAGATACGAGACCCAATATTACTCACTATACTTTAAATGTGGCCCGACCAGCGCCTTAAAAAGCTTCTGCATTACATCCCTGTTTTCACATTCTAGTCCTCTCGAAATTAATGCTGGCATTGCATTTGCCTTCCACGTTGCTGGACTTGATTTTGTGGGTTGGGAGGGTGAGGGGGGGGTGGGATTCTGCATGTGGTGTTGTACTAGGGATGGGGGTTTCATATCTGTGGTGCTTGGAACTAGGTTGTGTGTGAATGCAGAGGGTTGGTATGGGCTGGGTGAAAGTGCTGTGTGCATGAAGGTAGTGGTGTAGTCAGTGATACAGGTGCTGCCCTGGAGGGGAAATGCAAGGCCACTTCTTCCAGTCTTTCCTAAGCACTGATTGTGATCCACTGGTTGAATGCTAAATACATTAACATTTGTGATGATTTGTTTCTTGTGTAGGGTATTCATCATACAGTCATCAGAACGCTTCCGGAGTAAAATATATTTCTGCCATCCGTTTTTCCAATGTCACCTTGGTGGGCTACACTGGCATTGAGCTTACATCTGGAACCACAATCACCTGGTCAGTTCTACATCCTTCTGTTCACAGTGTCATTTTGGTTCACACTTTTGGGACAAGTGATGTTCACTATGGTGATTTTTACAAGCACCATGTCGTGTACAACACCAAGAATGGATCTCTCCAGCTGATAAAAGCAGATCTGGCTGACAGTGGAATTTATGAGACCCTGATATCGTATCCTGGCTTGGATGGAAAGAAAAGTCACTATCACTCCATTCTTTACATCCAAGGTAAGTCAATGATCAACCATTTCTCAACTGTGCAAGAAGGGCAATACACAGCATTCCATGTGGCTGTACTTTCCCTTGGATACTAGCTCTCTCTCTCTCTCTCTCTCTCTCTCTCTCTCTCTCTCTCTCTCTCTCTCTCTCCCTCTCTCCCTCTCTCCCTCCCTCCCTCCCTCCCTCCCTCCCTCCCTCCCTCCCTCCCTCTCTCCCTCTCTCCCTCTCTCTCTCTCTCTCTCTCTCTCTCTCTCTCTCTCTCTCTCTCTCTCTCTCTCTCTCTCTCTCTCTCTCTCTCTCTCCCTCTCTCTCTCCCTCTCCCTCTCCCTCTCCCTCTCCCTCTCTCTCTCTCTCTCTCTCTCTCTCTCTCTCTCTCTCTCTCTCTCTCTCTCTCTCTCTCTCTAAGGTGTAGCCAAGGGTCCTTGCATGGGCCTCAGCTGTGCCTTCCTTTATGTTGGTTAACTTGAACAGTCCTTGTTCCACACATACACTGGTGTCTACTCAACTACAGAGACGACTGCTCCCTACACGCATGCAGAACTCACACATACACTGGTGTCTACTCAACTACAGCGATGCCTGCTCCCTGCACGCATGCAGAACTCACACATACACTGGTGTCTACTCAACTACAGCGATGCCTGCTCCCTGCACGCATGCAGAACTCAGAGATTTCATTAACTTTACCACTAACTTCTGCCCTGCCCTCAAACTCACAGACTATCTCTGAAACCTCTCTCCCCTTTCTTCATCTTTCTGTCTCCATCACAGAGGACAGACTGACGTCTGTGACAAACCCATTGACTCCCACCTTTATCTGGACTACTGAAGAGAGCTCAGGATGTATATACCATATAACCATATAACAATTACAGCACGGAAACAGGCCCGTTCGGCCCTACCAGTCCACGCCGACCATTCTCTCTGACCTAGTCTCATCTACCTGCACTCAGACCATAACCCTCTAATCCCCTCCCATCCATACACCTATCCAATTTACTCTTAAATAATAAAATCGAGCCTGCCTCCACCACTTCCACCGGAAGCCCATTCCACACAGCCACCACCCTCTGAGTAAAGAAGTTACCCCTCATGTTACCCCTAAACCTTTGTCCCTCAATTCTGAAGCTATGTCCCCTTGTTGGAATCTTCCCCACTCTCAAAGGGAAAAGCCTACCCACGTCAACTCTGTCCGTCCCTCTTAAAAATGTTAAAAACCTCTATCAAGTCCCCCCTCAACCTTCTACGCTCCAAAGAATAAAGACCCAACCTGTTCAACCTCTCTCTGTAGCCTAAGTGCTGAAACCCAGGCAACATTCTAGTAAATCTCCTCTGTACCCTCTCCATTTTGTCGACATCCTTCCTATAATGTCCCAGTAAGAGTGAAAGGCAAAGCAGGCAAACGTAAGGAAGCTTGGCTGACGAGGGACATTGAGACGTCAGTCAAAAACAAGAAGGATGGGTGCTCGGGACAGGAAAAGGCAGCTGGGATCAAGTGCATCCCTGGAGGAGTTTCAAGAACTAAGGAGCAAACGAAAAAAGGAAATCAGAAGGGCAAAAAGAGGCCAGGACATAGCTGGCAGGTGGCATAAAAAACGATCCCAAAAGATGTTTTAAATACATAAGGGGGAAAAGGGTAACTAGAGCCAGAGACAGAGTGGGCCAGTCACCTCTGTGTGGAGCCACAGGAGATGGGCAAGGTCCTCAATGAGTATTTCTTCTCTGCATTTACCGAGGAGAAAGGCAGTAGGACGGAGGAACTTGGAGCAGTCACTGGAAGTGTCTTGAAAGCAGTCAGGGTTAGCGTTGAGGAAGTACTGAAGGTACTGTCGTGTTTAAAGGTAGACAAATCTCTGGGGCCTGATCAAATATATCCAAGGACATTACAGGAAACTAGAGAGGAAATTGTGGGAGCCCTGGGTTGAAATTTATGAGTCGTCCTTAAATACAGGAGAGGTGCCGGAGGATTGCAAATGTTGTGCCTCTTTTCAAGAAGGGCTGCAGGGAAAATGCTGGGAACTGTAGGCCGGTGAGCTTAACATCTGTAGTTGGTAAGTTACTGGAGAGTATTCTGAGGGATAGGATATACAGGCATTTGGATGGGCAAGGGCTGACTAGGGACAGTCAGCATGGTTTTGTACGTGGGAGGTCGTGTCTCACAAATCTGATTGGTTTTTTTGAAAACGTGAGCAAGAAGGTTCATGAGGGCCGAGCTGTAGATGTTGTGTACTTGGACTTGAGTAAGGCGTTCGACAAGGTGTCGCATAGTAGTCTGCTCTGGTAGGTTAGATCTCATGGGATCCAAGGAAAGATAGTTGAATGGATAGCAAACTGGCTCCATGGAAGAAAGCAGAGGGTGATGGTGGAAGGTTGCTTCTCAGAATGGAGGCCTGTGACTAGTGGTGGGCCTCAGGGTTCGGTGCTGGGCCCATTACTGTTTGTCATCTACATCAATGATTTGGATCAGAACATACAGGGCAAGATTAGCAGTTTGCTGATGATACAAATGTTAGTGATTTTGCAGATAGTGAAGATGTGTTGTGAAAGATTGCAGCAGGATCTGGATCGATTGGCCAGGTGGGCGGAGGAATGGTTGATGGAATTTAGTACGGAGAAGTGTGAGGTGTTGCATTTTGTGACATCTAACAAGGGCAGGACCTACGCAGTAAATGGCAGGCTTCTGGGTAGTGTTATAGAGCAGAGGGATCTAGGAGTACAAGTGCATGGTTCCTTGAAGGTGGAGTCGCAGGTGGATAAGGTGGTCAAAAAGGCTTCTGGCACTTTGCCCTTCATCAGTCAGAGTATTGAGTATAGAAGTTGGGAGGTCATGTTGCAGTTGTATAAGGCGTTGGTGAGACCACATTTAGAATATTGTGTTCAGTTCTGGGCACCATGTTATAGGAAAGATATTGTCAAGCTTCAAAGGGTTCAGAAAAGATTTACGAGGATGTTGCCAGGACGAGAATGTGTGAGCTAGAGGGAGAGGTTTAGTAGGCTGGGTCTCTATTCCATGGAATGTAGGAGGATGAGGGGTGATCTTATAGAGATATACAAAATCATGAGAGGAATAGATCAGGTAGATGCACAGAGTCTCTTCCCCAGAGTAGGGGAATCGAGGACCCAAGGACATAGGTTCAAATTGAAGGGGAGAAGATTTAATAGGAATCTGAGGGGTACCTTTTTCACACAGAAGGTGGTGGGTGTATGGAACGAGCTGCCAGAGGAGGTAGTTGAGGCAGGGACTGTCCCATTTTTTAAGAAACAGTTGGACAGGTACATGGATAGGACAGGTTTGGAGGGTTATGTACCAAACGCAGGCAAGTAGAACTAGGGTAGCTGGGACATTGTTAGCTGGTGTTGGCGAGTTGGGCCGAAGGGCCTGTTTCCACATTGTATCAATCTATGACTCTATGATTATCTCTTCCTGCCCTGCCTCTTGCAAAGATGCTATCCCCTATTTCAATTTCTCCCTCTCTGCCACATCTGCTCCCAGGATGATGCTTTCCATTCTAGGACGTCTGACATGACCTCTTTCTTTAGTAAATGTGGTTTGCCCCCTGCTGTCATAGATGGATCCCTCACCAACGCCTTCTCTATGTCCCATAGTTAACCTCTAGCTCCCCCTCCTCCCAGGGAGAACAAGGATAGAGTTCCCTTGGTCCACATTGTTCACCCCACCAGCCTCCACAACATGTTCCCACCAACAGCCACTCCCCTTCCCCCTCAAACCACCCCTTCCCCGAGTACTTTCCTCTGCAATTGTAGGAGATGTGACTACTGTCCCAATACTACCTCCCTCGCCTCCATCCAGGGAACCTGTTAATCCTTCCAGGCAAGAGAGAAGCCTCCCTCCCATACCCCCACAAAGTCTGAAGCTCCATGCTCTCCAGAGATGCTGCCTGACCCACTTAATTGCTCCAGCACTTTCTGTCTTTTTTTGTAAGTCAGCATCTACAGTTCCTTGTTCCCTTTTAAACATGTCAGTGTATCTGCGTCCTTGAGTATCTGAGAAAATTTGGTATATCCACAAGGATTTCTTTTGAACTTCTACAGATGTCCTTTTGAAACTATTTTGATAGGTTATGGCAACTGCTCTGCTCTCGACCTCCTGGTGGTCGTGTACACCGTCCAGTCTATCATAGGCTTGTCACTTCCTTGCATCATCCATCTTCATGGTGAATCACATCAACAAGTCTGCCTGAGACCCTAACCATTCCCCTTTCCTTCCTTTTGAGAGAAGATACAGGAGCTTGAAAGTCCAGAAACCCAAACTTGTGAACAGCACTTTCCCCACTGCTATCAGGCTTGTGAACCAATCGCCCTTTCACTACCCTTCCCAGAGTTGTTGCTATGTGCTACTACATAGGCAGATGGGACTAGTGTAGATAAGGCTTCTTGGTTGGCTTGGATAAGGTGGGCCGAAGGGCCTGTTTCTGGGCTGTATGACTATGACTCTACTCTTAACTCTTCCTCATTTGGTTATTCTGGTACATAGTACGTTAATTTTGTTTTGCACAACTTCACATCACTGTAATATTTGCATTGTTCTGCTGTTTTGTTTATTTATTATAGTATGTGTCATTGAGTATACCGTGTAAGTTATAGCTTAATGCAAGCAAGGATCTTTATTGCACCCTGGTGTATATCTGAATCTGAACCATAGTAAGTGGTAGAACTCTGAAGAGTGTTGTAGAAACAGAGAGACCTGGGATAAAAAACACATCGTTTCCTGTAAGTGGCAACAGAGGTAGACAGGACGGTGAAGAAAGATTGGCATTCTTGCCTTCATCTGACGATACTGAGTGTAGGAGATAGACACAAAAAGCTGGAGTAACTCAACGGGTCAGACAGCATCTCTGGAGGAAAGGCATAGGTGGCGTTTTGGATCAAGACCCTTCTTCAGACCCAAAACGTCACCTATTGCTTTTCTCCAGAGATGCTGTCTGACCCGCTGAGTCTATTTTTGTGTCTATCTTGGGTTTAAATTAGCATCAGCAGTTTCTTCCTACACATACTGAGTACAGGAGCTGGGAAATCTTGTTACAACTGTAGAAGTTGGTGTGGTGAGATCATGAACAGTTCTAGTCACTCGCCTATAGGAAGAATGTCATTACCATAGTTAAGGTAGATGGTGCAGTGTTTTCCCCCTCTCTAGCCCCTCTGCTCTCCCCTCTCTTCCTCTCTTCCCCCTCTGCTCTCTTTCACTCTCTTTCTTCCCAATCTCTCCGCTCTTCTCTCTCGGCCCAATATGAAACTGCCTGGCCTTAGCGTTTTATCAATACAAGATTCTTTGCTGCTTTCATTTGTTCTTTTTTGATGCAGAAATATTGAAAGTGCCACTGATAATTCAAACTCGAATTGACATTAATCAAGTTCTACGTCTTAAATGTATTGTGAAAAATGGGGAAACAGACACAATTTTATGGTTGAAAGAAGGCAGAGCACTTCGTCGCCATTCGGTTTATAAAATATCATCCAGCAACAGAACAGTGAGTTTTGGCAGTACACAAGTTGCTGACTGTGAAACATACACTTGTGTAATCAGAAACAAGATCAGCGAGAACCACAGATCCCATCTGCTTCTTATTGAGGGTGAGTTTAACAATGGTTGTGTGTTAGACAACTCACAATGTTAATTAATGCTCCTGCACTGCTACATTTTCAACCTTTTATATCAGGGTAGGTGTAAGGTGTTGCACTTTGGGAGGTCAAATATAAGAGGAAAGTATCGAATTCAAGGCAGGACCCTTAGGAGCATTGAGGTAACGAGAGATCTTGGGCTTCAGGTCCATAGTTTCCTGAAAGGAGTAGCACAGATAGATCAAGAAGGCATTTGGTATACACAGGAACACACCCTTTGGCCTACAATGTCTGTGCCAAACATGTTGCCAAGGTAAACTAAACTCCTCTGGCAGCACATGGTCCATATATCTCCATTTCCCGCACGTCAATATGTCTATTTTAAATGCCACTATCATATTTGCCTCCACCACTACCCTTGGCAGTGCGTGCGTCTCAGGCGCGCAGCACTCTGTGTAAAATAAACCTGCCCTGAATATCTCCTTTAAGTTTGCTCCTCTCACCTATCTATGTCTCTCATAACTTTAGGAGTGTTTCAATATTATATGTACTATAAACTTTATATGCAGGTCCACCACCGATGGATTTTCTGGCAACTGGTGGCCTGGCGCCTCTTTTATACTGGACTAAATTACGCGAGTGCACTTGAAGTCTCCCCCGAAAGTCCCCCCGAAAATATGGCGTCTAGCCTGGGTGAGGCAGCCAATCTCAACCTCATTGTGATCAACCTCTGTGATTGATTGTCAGATGGAATTTGTGGCTGAAGCCGGGACTCTGGAACTCCAGCTTGGCCGGTGCCGGCAGATCCGTTCCCATAACCAACCTCCAAGGTCAACTTTGTGGGCCGGTATCTTGGTGTCTCCCCCCCCCCCCCCCCCCCCCCACCCCCGAAGCTGTGACCTCTGTTCGTCCAACAAAGCAGATCATTCGACAAGGCTGTGGAACTAAGGGGGGGTGGACCTGTACTTCTATCAGGCCCCCCCTCATTCTCCAACTGTCCAGAGAAAACAAGCCAAGTTTTTCCCAACCTCTCCATATAACCACCACCCTCTAATCCAGGTAAACATCTTCAGCACCCTCTCCAAAGCCTTCATCTCCGGTCCTCTACCACCTCACTTGTTGCAAAGATGTTTATCAATCTGCCCCTGCAATCTTCTCTTTGCCTCTCAATAAGCTGGGGTGGATCCCATCAGGCTCTGGGGATTTAGCCACCAATCTCTTCAGCAGCCTCCACCTCCAGTTTGACTTTAAACTGCCCTAGCATGTTAGTAGTCCCCACACTGATCTCACTTAACTCCGGTCTGAAGAAGCCTCTTGACTCGAAACGTCACCCATTTCTTCTCTCCAGAGAAGATGCTTGTCCTGCTGAGTTATTTCAGCATTTTGTCTATTTTCACTTACCTCCATGTTCTTGCTATCGGGGATACAGATGTTCTTTGTTCTTTTACGTTCTGTGATACAGTCCTGTTGCATAAAGGTGGAATGAGTGTAGATGAACTCAATAATTGGCACTTCCATGGTGGGCCAAAGGGCCTGTTTCTGTGCTGTGCCACTGCTGTCCATCAGTCTTTGATTCTAATCCATTGATGATGCCTCTCCAAATGTCTGAAACCTCTTCCCAGAGCACTGATTATTGCCCTTACGCTGTTAAAGTGCAGCACATACTGATCTGAATGTTAGATAGTGCTCTTAGGGCTAGCGGAATCAAGGGGTATGGGGAGAAGGCAGGAACGGGGTACTGATTGTGGATGATCAGCCATCATCACATTGTGGATGAACAGTCATCATCACATTGTGGATGATCAACCATCATCACATTGTGGATGATCAGCCATGATCACATTGTGGATGATCAACCATCATTGTGGATGATCAGCCATCATCCCATTGTGGATGATCAGCCATCATCACATTGTGGATGATCAGCCATCATTGTGGATGATCAGCCATCATCACATTGTGGATGATCAGCCATCATCACATTGTGGATGATCAACCATCATTGTGGATGATCAGCCATCATCACATTGTGGATGATCAGCCATCATTGTGGATGATCAGCCATCATCACATTGTGGATGATCAGCCATCATTGTGGATGATCAACCATCATCACATTGTGGATGATCAGCCATCATTGTGGATGATCAACTATCATCACATTGTGGATGATCAGCCATCATCACATTGTGGATGATCAGCCATCATTGTGGATGATCAGCCATCATCACATTGTGGATGATCAGCCATCATTGTGGATGATCAGCCATCATCACATTGTGGATGATCAGCCATCATTGTGGATGATCAACCATCATCACATTGTGGATGATCAGCCATCATTGTGGATGATCAACTATCATCACATTGTGGATGATCAGCCATCATCACATTGTGGATGATCAGCCATCATTGTGGATGATCAGCCATCATCACATTGTGGATGAACGGCCATCATCACATTGTGGATGATCAACCATCATTGTGGATGATCAGCCATCATCACATTGTGGATGATCAGCCATCATTGTGGATGCACAGCCATCATCACATTGTGGATGATCAACTATCATCACATTGTGGATGATCAGCCATCATTGTGGATGATCAGCCATCATCACATTGAATGGCGGTGCTGGCTCGCCTATGTATCTATCAATTCTCCTGGAAATCCTTTGACCAGTAACCTGACAGCCAGAATCAGCAGTATCCACAGCTTTCCGTGAGTTGTGATGTAACTTTGTAAACTGTATTGAGAGACTGATTGTCATTTCTTGCTCCAGGAATGATGGAACTCCACCAGTATACGTTTGTGTCATCTGTTCTCTCTCTGATCAGCACATCAACAACCCTTGGTGCATCGTCCTTCATCATCTTTTTTGCTCTGGATACTTACAGAGGTAACAGGTGCATTCTTTATACAAACCCATTGTATCACAAATGTATGCGCTACAGATCGCTCATATGTTGTGAAATGAGAATCCATCTGTTTGTGCCTCCAGTTCACAAGCGACATGTACAGCTGACGGCTATTTTCGTCTTCTTCCAACTGATGTCCTTCGTCTTCTTGCTGATGGCCGCACTCTTCTGCCTGGTTGATCCAAGTGAGTGCTGTAAGGTCTTTGTATTTACATTCTCACACAGGCTCATGTGATAGAGAGTGTGGTCTAGCTCACACAGGCTCATGTGATAGAGAGTGTGGTCTAGCTCACCCCAGCCTCATGTGATAGAGAGTGTCCTTTGGTCTAGGTCACACAGGCTCATGTGATAGAGAGTGTCCTTTGGTCTAGGTCACACAGGCTCATGTGATAGAGAGTGTGGTCTAGCTCACCCCAGCCTCATGTGATAGAGAGTGTCCTTTGGTCTAGGTCACACAGGCTCATGTGATAGAGAGTGTGGTCTAGTTCACACAGGCTCATGTGATAGAGAGTGTCCTTTGGTCTAGGTCACACAGGCTCATGTGATAGAGAGTGTGGTCTAGGTCACACAGGCTCATGTGATAGAGAGTGTGGTCTAGGTCACACAGGCTCATGTGATAGAGAGTGTGGTCTAGGTCACACAGGCTCATGTGATAGAAAGTGTGGTCTAGGTCACACAGGCTCATGTGATAGAGAGTGTCCTTTGGTCTAGCTCACCCCAGCCTCATGTGATAGAGAGTGTCCTTTGGTCTAGGTCACACAGGCTCATGTGATAGAGAGTGTCCTTTGGTCTAGCTCACCCCAGCCTCATGTGATAGAGAGTGTGGTCTAGGTCACACAGGCTCATGTGATAGAGAGTGTGGTCTAGGTCACACGGCCTCATGTGATAGAGAGTGTGGTCTAGGTCACACAGGCTCATGAGATAGAGAGTGTGGTCTAGGTCACACAGGCTCATGTGATAGAGAGTGTGGTCCAGGTCACACAGCCTCATGTGATAGAGAGTGTGGTCTAGGTCACACAGCCTCATGTGATAGAGAGTGTGGTCTAGGTCACACAGGCTCATGTGATAGAGAGTGTGGTCTAGCTCACACAGCCTCATGTGATAGAGAGTGTCCTTTGGTCTAGGTCACACAGCCTCATGTGATAGAGAGTGTTCCTTGGTCTAGCTCACACAGGCTCATGAGATAGAGAGTGTGGTCTAGCTCACACAGGCTCATGTGATAGAGAGTGTCCTTTGGTCTAGGTCACACAGCCTCATGTGATAGAGAGTGTCCTTTGGTCTAGGTCACACAGGCTCATGTGATAGAGAGTGTGGTCCAGGTCACACAGCCTCATGTGATAGAGAGTGTGGTCTAGCTCACACAGCCTCATGTGATAGAGAGTGTGGTCTAGGTCACACAGGCTCATGTGATAGAGAGTGTCCTTTGGTCTAGGTCACACAGCCTCATGTGATAGAGAGTGTCCTTTGGTCTAGGTCACACAGGCTCATGTGATAGAGAGTGTGGTCTAGCTCACACAGGCTCATGAGATAGAGAGTGTCCTTTGGTCTAGGTCACACAGGCTCATGTGATAGAGTGTCCTTTGGTCTAGCTCAGATGCACATCCAGACATTGAACTCGTCTGAGAGCTTTGCTGTGTAGTTCTTGTTTTGATGGAGTGGGGCAGAATACCAACTTGTACTTAGAACTAGTCTGCCCAAAATGTGTAGGACTCGCAGCAGAGTGAGATGTCCATCAGGGCATGATGCCCACTGGCCCGCTCCACACTGTAGAAGTACATGCTGGGGACACATGAAGCTCAGTGCAGCCAACACCAAGTCACTGTGGGGGATGAGCACAGTCTAGGGCCCTGCCGCTGCTGGACATTGGGGGGGGGCAGAGTCTGGCAGGGACACCCCTCAAACAAGAGAAGGGACATCAATCACCCCGGGGAGCACAGGAGTGGAAAGTGTTTGGCTTAAAGATCGGTGCAAATACTATCCAATATGACACGATTGGTAGAATGACTGAAGCAAACACTATCCAATATGATACGATTGATTGTATAGCTATTGAGAATGACTGAAGAGTTTTTACACAGTTTGGGATTTGTAATTTTTTAAATTTGGAATGAGGTTTATTTTTGAAAATTCAAAAAAGGAATACAGATCAGCAGAGGAACAGGATAGACACAAAAAGCTGGAGTAACTCAGCGGGTCAATAGACAATAGACAATAGGTGCAGGAGGAGGCCATTCGGCCCTTCGAGCCTGTACGCACCACCATTCAATGTGATCATGGCTGATCATTCTCAATCAGTACCCCGTTCCTGCCTTCTCCCCATACCCCCTCACTCCACTATCCTTAAGAGCTCTATCTAGCTCTCTCTTGAATACATTCGGAGAACTGGCCTCCACTGCCTTCTGAGGCAGAGAACTCCACAGATTCCCAACTCTCTGACTGAAAACGTTTTTCCTCATCTCCGTTCTAAATGGCCTACCCCTTATTTGTAAACTGTGGCCCCTGGTTCTGGACTCCCCCAACGTTGGGAACATGTTTCCTGCCTCTAACGTGTCCAAACCCTTAATAACCTTATATGTTTCGATAAGATTCCCTCTCATTCTTCTAAATTCCAGTGTATACAAGCCTAGTCGCTCCAGTCTTTCAACATATGACAGTCCCGCCATTCCGGGAATTAACCTAGTAAACCTACGCTGCACGCCCTCATTCGCAAGAATATCCTTCCTCAAATTTGGAGACCAAAACTGCACACAGTACTCCAGGTGCGGTCTCACTAGGGCCCTATACAACTGCAGAAGGACCTCTTTGCTCCTATACTCAACTCCTCTTGTTATGAAGGCCAACATTCCATTGGCTTTCTTCACTGCCTGCTGTACCTGCATGCTTCCTTTCAGTGACTGATGCACTAGGACACTCAGATCTCGTTGTACGTCCCCTTTTCCTAACTTGACACCATACCCTGCCTTCCTATTCTTACCATCAAAGTGGATAACCTCACACTTATCCACATTAAACTGCATCTGCCATGCATCCGCCCACTCACACAACCTGTCCAAGTCACCCTGCAACCTCATAGCATCTTCCTCACAGCTCACACTACCACCCAGCTTTGTATCACCTCCAAATTTGCTAATGGCACTTTTAATCCCTTCATCCAAGTCATTAATGTATATTGTAAATAGCTGCGGTCCCAGCACCGAGCCTTGCGGTACCCCACTAGTCACTGCCTGCCAATCTGAAAGGGACACATTTATCCCCACTCTTTGCTTTCTGTCTGCCAACCAATTTTCTATCCATGTCAGTACCCTACCTCCAATACCAAGTGCTCTAATTTTGCCCACTAATCTCCTATGTGAGACCTTGTCGAAGGCTTTCTGAAAGTCGAGGTACACCACATCCACCGGCTCTCCCCTATCAATTTTCCTAGTTACATCCTCAAAGAATTCCAGAAGATTAGTCAAGCATGATTTCCCCTTCGTAAATCCATGCTGACTCGGAACGATCCTGTTACTACTATCCAAATGCTCCGCAATTTCGGCTTTTATAATTCTCCAGCATCTTCCCCACCACTGATGTCAGACTAATTGGTCTATAATTTCCCATTTTCTCGCTCCCTCCTTTCTTAAAAAGTGGGACAACATTAGCTACCCTCCAATCCACAGGAACTGATCCTGAATCTATAGAACATTGGAAAATAATCACCAATGCATCCACAATTTCTAGCGCCACCTCCTTAAGTACGCTGGCTGGGTACCCCAGCGGGTCAGGCAGCATCTGTGGAGAACATGGATAGGTGACGTTTCACAGAGTGCTGGAGTAACTCAGCAGGTCAGGCAGCATCTGTGGAGAACATGGATAGGTGACGTTTCACAGGGCGCTGGAATAACTCAGCGGGTCAGGCAGCATCTGTGGAGAACATGGATAGGTGACGTTTCACAGAGTGTTGGAGTAACTCAGCGGGTCAGGCAGCATCTCTGGAGAGGAGTAGGTGACGTTTCACAGAGTGCTGGAGTAACTCAGCGGGTCAGGCAGCATCTCTGGAGAACATGGATAGGTGACGTTTCACAGTGTGCTAGAGTAACTCAGCAGGTCAGGCAGCATCTGTGGAGAACATGGATAGGTGACGTTTCACAGAGTGCTGGAGTAACTCAGCAGGTCAGGCAGCAACTCTGGAAAACATGGATAGGTGACGTTTCAGGTCTAGACCCTTCAGAACCTGACAAGCCACAAATCTGTGTTTGGTGATTATGAGCTAATTGCCCTGTTATTGGATGTGGCCTTTGAATGTTGTACACTCTTTAATGTGGACAAGTGTGTGATACTGCACTTTCGGAAGTCAGATGTAAGGGGGAATTATATGGTAAATGACAGGTCCCTTAAGAGCAGTAATGTCAAGTCATTTGTGAGATACACAGATACAGTGAGGTGCAAGGACAATCTTGCCGACACTAGTATCACAGGCACAGAGACTCAGAAACAGGCTAAACAAATTGTATATAATTTACACATCAATTCTAAAGACTGTGCAAAACATACTTAGAAATCAAGTCCGTGGTAGTGAACATAGAACAGTACAGCACAGAAACAAGCCCTTCAGCACAAAATGTCTGTGCTGTACATGATGCCAAGACCAATCCTTATCTTCCTGCTCATAATGATTATCCGTCTGTGTTAACAGATTGCCCCACACATCTCCTTTAAACTTTCACCCTCTCTAAAGCTGTGCACTCTATTTGATTTTCCCATCCTGGGAAGAAGGCTCTGACTTTCTACCCTATCTATACAATTCATTTGATATACTCCCATCAGGTCATCTTCCCTTTGTTCCTGTGCTGCACTCTTCTATACAGCTTTAGTTCTGCTTTAGTTTTCTGAGTCTTGTGGGAAATCTGAAACCAGAATTCATAATTTCTGATATAGATTCTACGATATGGATTGCTCACCATGTAACATGGCAAGGAAGGATTTTTTTCTGAGGGTGATTAATGTTTGTAAGTTTACTCACTAGAGCGGTTAGGGCTGAGCTGAGAAAGGGATGAGCAGAAGCGTGGAGCCAGGCCAGTTGGGATGGTATTGGGTGACTGAGCTGGCTTGTATAGGTGTGGCCAACTCTGCAATAATCTTCATACCTCACCCAACATTCAGATTGTTATTGAAGATCAATCTTCTCCTGGTTTGCTCACTAAAATCCTCACTTCACACTTCAACCCTTGTCTTTTTCAGACTTTTCCATCCCATACAAAGTTTTCGAAGGCTTGATATTTTTCTTGGTGTTAGCAATGATTGTTTATGTTCTCCTGATTTACCTGCAACCTGAAAACAAACTCAAAAGATCGTTTTTGTTAAAGAAATGTAAGTTTAAACCGTGACATTTCGTTTAGTGCTTATTGTTATGTGTACCGAGCGAGGTACAGTGAAGACCTTTTGTTTCTGTGCTATGCAGTCAGATAAAACACTAAACATGATTGTAACTTCTCCCCAGCCCTCTGTGCATCCTGCTTCTAAAATCCTAGGGAAACCAGCTGGATACCAGAATTTGGGATATGGCACTCCAGAGAAATGTTCATCATTGCACAGCGTTGAAATGTGTTATCTATCTATTACTAAAACTATCGGTTTGTTTGTGTTTGTGTGTACCATGCCCTTTACACAGCCAAAACGGTACAGGACAGTGCCACAACTTTAGGCCCACCCTACTCACCATTCCCCTGTGGTGTGAATAAACCCACTTTTGTTACTTTTTAAAAAGAATATATCAACAATTTTTTTTTTTAAATGCCCCCCCCCCCCCCCCGGGAGAACCGGCGCCCGTCCCGGTGTGCCTCGCTCGCGCAGAGGCGGCAGCAGAGGGTCCAACAAGATGGCCCTCCCTGACGATCGCAGCAGGAGAAATGGGGCTGAGGTCAGTGCCTTCTCCCTGTCTCCATTGCCCAGTGCCTTCTCCCTGTCTCCCATTGCCCAGTGCCTTCTCCCTGTCTCCCATTGCCCAGTGCCTTCTCCCTGTCTCCCATTGCCCAGTGCCTTCTCCCTGTCTCCCATTGCCCAGTGCCTTCTCCCTGTCTCCCATTGCCCAGTGCCTTCTCCCTGTCTCCCATTGCCCAGTGCCTTCTCCCTGTCTCCCATTGCCCAGTGCCTTCTCCCTGTCTCCCATTGCCCAGTGCCTTCTCCCTGTCTCCCATTGCCCAGTGCCTTCTCCCTGTCTCCCATTGCCCAGTGCCTTCTCCCTGTCTCCCATTGCCCAGTGCCTTCTCCCTGTCTCCCATTGCCCAGTGCCTTCTCCCTGTCTCCCATTGCCCAATGCCTTCTCCCTGTCTCCCATTGCCCAGTGCCTTCTCCCTGTCTCCCATTGCCCAGTGCCTTCTCCCTGTCTCCCATTGCCCAGTGCCTTCTCCCTGTCTCCCATTGCCCACATAAGGCCACGGGGGCACTCCCCACCCCACAATGGCCCCATGGTTCTTGGTTCTTGGTCCAACAAAATATTCCAAATGGAATTTAAACTTGGGCCGAGGGAGGGGAGGGGTGGAGGGGGGTAGGGGTGGAGGGAAGAGGAGGGGGAGGGGGGAAGAGGGGAGGGAAGGGGATGAGGGAGGGGTGAAGGGGATGGGGGGAGGGGAAATGTGTGATGGGGGAGGGGGAGTGAAGAGGATGGGGGAGGGGTCAAGGGGAGGAGTGGGTGCTGCACCAATGCAGGAGAGGTTTGGACCCAATGGGTCCGCTTGGTCTAGTTCTTTAAAATGTTCAAATGGAGACATCTGATCCCTGTGTCAGGCCTGGTCTAGGACAGTGGTTTGGATCTGATGATGTTTTAGCTCTGCCACACTTGAGTGTGTTTTTCAGTGGTGGCACCTTCGTCTTGCTTCGTAGTGTTCTTATCCACTTTGGCGGCAAGAACAGGAAAGCAGAGTATTACCTGAATAGTGACCGATTGGGAGAAGGGGAGATGCAACGGGACCAGGGTGTCATGGTGCACCAGTCATTGAAAGCAAGCATGCAGGTGCAGCAGGCAGTGAAGAAAGCGAATGGTATGTTGGCATTCATAGCAAGAGGATTTGAGTTTAGGAGCAGGGAGGTTCTGCTGCAGTTGTGCAGGGCCTTGGTGAGACCGCACCTGGAGTATTGTGTGCAGTTTTGGTCTCCTAACCTGAGGAAAGACGTTCTTGCCTTAGAGGGAGTACAGAGAAGGTTCACCAGATTGATCCCTGGGATGGCGGGACTTACATATGAGGAAAGACTGGATAGACTGGGCTTGTACTCGCTGGGATTTAGAAGACTGAGGGGGGATCTTATAGAAACTTATAAAATTCTTAAGGGGTTGGAGAGGCTAGATGTGGGAAGATTGTTCCCGATGTTGGGGGAGTCCAGAACCAGGGGTCACAGCTTAAGGATAAGGGGGAAGTCTTTTAGGACCGAGATGAGAAAACATTTCTTCACACAGAGAGTGGTGAGTCTGTGGAATTCTCTGCCACAGAAGGTAGTTGAGGCCAGTTCATTGGCTATATTTAAGAGGGAGTTAGATGTGGCCCTTTTTGCTAGAGGGATCAGGGGGTATGGAGAGAAGGCAGGTACAGGCTACTGAGCTGAATGATCAGCCATGATCATATTGAATGGCGGTGCGTACAGGCTCGAAGGGCCGAATGGCCTACTCCTGCACCTATTTTCTATGTTTCTATGTTTCCTTTCTACTTACTTTGTTTTACTGCTCTTTATCCAGGGCTGCTTTTAAGATACTGATTGCCTCAGGGTGGACAGCAGACAATAGGTGCAGGAGTAGGCCATTCGGCCCTTCGTGCCAGCACCGCCAATCAATATGATCATGGCTGACCCCTTTCTTGCCCTCTCCCCATACCCTCTGACTCCGCTATCATTAAGAGCTCTATCTAACTCTCTCTTGAAAGCATCCAGCCAATTGGCCTCCACTGCCTTCTGAGGCAGAGAACTCCACAGATTCACAACTCTCTGAGTGAAAACGTTTCTCCTCATCTCTGTGCTAAATGGCCTGCCCCTTATTCTTAAACTGTGGCCACTGGTTTTGGACTCCCCCAACATTAGGAACATGTTTCCTGCCTCTAACGTGTCCAATCTCTCGTCGACTTCTCCAACTTTAGATAGTCCCTCTGTCCCTCCCTCCCTTCCCCCTTCCCAGATCTCCCTCTATCTTCCTGTCCTGTCTCCACCTATATCCTTCCTTTGTCCCGCCCCCCTGACATCAGTCTGAAGAAGGGTCTCGACCTGAAACGTCACCCATTCCTTCTCTCCCGAGATGCTGCCTGACCTGCTGAGTTACTCCAGCATTTTGTGAATAAATCCCTTAATAATCTTATATGTTTCAATAAGATCCTCATCCTTCTAAATTCCAGTGTATACAAGCCCAGTCGCTCCAGCCTTTCAACATAGGACAGTCCCGCCATTCCGGGAATTAACCTAGTGAGCCTACGCTGCACGCCCTCAATAGCAAGAATGTCCTTCCTCAAATTTGGAGACCCAAACTGCACACAGTACTCCAGGTGCGGTCTCACTAGGGCCCTGTACAACTGCACACAGTACTCCAGGTGCAGTCTCACTAGAGCCCTGTACAACTGCACACAGTACTCCAGGTGCAGTCTCACTAGGGCCCTGTACAACTGCACACAGTACTCCAGGTGCGGTCTCACTAGGGCCCTAATTGGCCAATTTACCAATCTTCTAATTTAATTGTGCAGCCAATCCCCGCACTCACTCCTAACCTGCCTTCCTCTGATGAGCTTGAAGGTATGTGCTTCTCCCGACCTTCACTGAATGACTGCAAACCTGCCTTTGGTGCTCTTTTTAAACCTACTTTGCCTGTGACTCACCAAGTCCAGCCAATGGTCGTTCTCGCTGCTGCTTCTCCCGACCTTCACTCAACGACACAGTGGAGAGGGTTGTGAACAGTACGGAGGTACAACGAGACGTGCTTTGCCTCATAGCTTCAGTGATCAAGTTCAATCGTGACCTCTGCTGCTGTCTGAGTAGTGTTTGCACGTTCTCTTTGTGACCGTGTGGGTTCCCCTAGTAGCTTTTCTGCCACATCCCTTGGCTCTGTGATAAGTCCATGCCTCTGCGAAGGTGGCGAAACAAGTGGAAAGGGTGGAAAAGCAGCTGTGATGGTATGCTTGTCTTTGTCATCTACAAGTGGAGACGTCATGTTATAGCTGTATAAAACATGATTAAACCACATTTGGAGTACCTTGTGCAGTTCTGGTCACTGTATTAGACGAAAGATACAGAGGTTTTGGAGAGGGTGCAGAGGAGGTTCACCAGGATGTGGGCGAGATTAGAGGGCATTCGATATAAGAAGAGGATGGACAAATTGTTTTCTGTGGAGCGTTCGTTGCAGGCCAAGGGGTAAACTGATGGAAGTTTATAAAATGATGTGAGTCAAAGACAGGGCAGACAATCGGGGTCCTTAACACTGGAGTAGAAATGTCAAATTGACAGGTACATGGATAGGACAGGTTTGGAGGGATATGGACCAAACGCAGGCAGGTGGGACTAGTGTAGCTGGGACATGTTGGCCGGTGTGGGCAAGTTGGGCCGAAGGGCCTGTTTCCATGCTGTATCATTCTATGACTCTATGAAAAACGAGGACATAGCAGTAAGGTGAGGGAGTGAGCTAAGCCTTGGCCCTGTATAGGGAAGTACATTGTCCCAGGCTGAGAAAACACCCGCACTTGTATCAGGAGTCTAACTGTTACGTCTCCTTGCTTCACACACTGACAGATCAACGGAACATTTTTCTGACATATGAAGTCTGTTCCATTTTCCTTTCATCCATACCACTTTACAAGGCTCATCGTACCCGTGAGTACCAAAGACAAAGAACAACGTTTTAGGGGTGTGTGTGGGGGGGGGGGGGGGGATGTGTAGAGGGGGGGTGGTGTGTGGAGAGGGGGTGGTCCTTGTCGGGGGGGGGGGGCGTGGTCTGTGTCGGGGGGGGGGAGTGTAGAGGGGTGGGGTGGTGTGTGTAGAGGGGGGGGAGTGTGTAGAGGGGGGGGTGTGGAGAGGGGGGGTGGTGTGGAGAGGGGGTGTGTGTAGAGGGGGTGGTCAGGGGAGGGTGGTGTGTGTAGAGGGGTGGTGTGTGTAGAGGGGGGGGTGTGTGTAGAGGGGTGGTGTGTGTAGAGGGGTGGTGTGTGTAGAGGGGGTGGTCAGGGGAGGGTGGTGTGTGTAGAGGGGGTGGTGTGTGTAGGGGTGTGTTTGTAGAGGGGGAAGTGTTGAAGGGGTGGTGTGTGTAGAGGGGGGGGTGTGTATGGGGGGGGGGTGTATAGGGGGTGTGTGTGTGTATAGGGGGGTGGTGTGTGTAGAGGGGGGGGGTGTAAAGGGGGGGTGTGTATAGGGGGGGTGGTGTGTGTAGAGGGGGTGTGTGTGTGTATAGGGGGGTGGTGTGTGTAGAGGGGGGGTGTGTGTATAGGGGGGGTGTGTATAGGGGGGGTGGTGTGTGTAGAGGGGGGATGTGTAGAGGGGGGGTGTGTGTATAGGAGGGGTGTGTGTAGAGGGGGGGTGTGTGTATAGGGGGGTGGTGTGTAGAGGGGGGGTGTGTGTAGAGGGGGGGTGTGTGTAGAGGGGGGGTGTGTATAGGGGGGGTGGTGTGTGTAGAGGGGGGGGTGTATAGGGGGGTGGTGTGTAGAAGGGGGGGTGTGTAGAGGGGGGGGTGTGTAGAGGGGGGGTGTGTATAGGGGGGGTGGTGTGTGTAGAGGGGGGGTGTGTGTAGGGGGGGTGTGTGTAGAGGGGGGTGTGTGTAGGGGGTGTGTGTATAGGGGGGGGTGGTGTGTGTAGAGGGGGTGGTGTGTGTAGAGGGGGTGGTGTGTGTAGAGGGAGTGGTGTGTGTAGAGGGAGTGGTGTGTGTAGAGGGGGGGTGTATAGGGGGGTGGTGTGTGTAGAGGGAGTGGTGTGTGTAGAGGGGGGGGTGTATAGGGGGGTGGTGTGTGTAGAGGGGGGGGGTGTGTATGGGGGGGGTGTGTGTAGAGGGAGGGTGTGTGTAGAGGGGGGGTGTGTGTAGAGGGGGGGGTGTGTATAGGGGGGTGTGTGTATAGGGGGGGTGTGTATAGGGGGGTGGTGTGTGTAGAGGGGGGGGTGTGTGTAATGGGGGGGGTGTGTATAGGGGAGTGGTGTGTGTATAGGGAGTGTGTGTATAGGAGGATGGTGTGTGTATATGGGGGGGGTGTGTGTAGAGGGGGGTGTGTGTATGGGGGGGGGTGTGTGTAGAGGGGGGGTGTGTGTAGAGGGGGGGTGTGTGTAGAGGGGGGGGTGTGTGTAGAGGGGGGTGTGTGTGTAGAGGGGGGGGTGTATAGGGGGGGGGGTGTGTGTAGAGGGGGGGTGTGTGTATAGGGGGGGTGGTGTGTGTAGAGGGAGTGGTGTGTGTAGAGGGAGTGGTGTGTGTAGAGGGAGTGGTGTGTGTAGAGGGGGTGGTCAGGGGAGGGTAGAGAGGGGGGTGGTGAGTTTCGGGAGGGTATAGAAGGGGTCAGGGGAGGATGTCTAGAGGGGGTGGTGAGTTTCGGGGGGGGTATGGATGGGGGACGTGTGTCGGGACGTTGGGTTTCGGGGAGGAGATGCACTAAGTTTATGTTGTGAATGCTTTTGGTAATAATTCCATCGATGGAAGCTTTGCACCATCATCCACCGTTAAAATAGGCAAATTATTTTAATTTTATCCAGATATATATTGTATAATTTATGAACTAATGATTTTCTCATTATAATTGGTGTGTGAGTAATGGAGTGCCTGCCTGTCGTTTTGTGCCCACAGTCAGGGATTGCGGAGAGACTTTAGGGTATGTTCTAGGGTTGGCAGCCACTACCGTGGTGATTTACATCTACACTGTTGGAGTGCCCTTCCTCATCTTCGTCAAGTCCAGTAAGTGTTGCTGCTGTAAGACATCCATCCATCCATCCATCCATCCATCCATCCATCCATCCATCCATCCATCCATCCATCCATCCATCCATCCATCCATCCATCCATCCATCCATCCATCCATCCATCCATCCATCCATCCATCCATCCATCCATCCATCCATCCATCCATCCATCCATCCATCCATCCATCCATCCATCCATCCATCCATCCATCCATCCATCCATCCATCCATCCATCAATCAATCAATCAATCAATCAATCAATCAATCAATCAATCAATCAATCAATCAATCAATCAATCAATCAATCAATCAATCAATCAATCAATCAATCAATCAATCAATCAATCAATCAATCAATCAATCAATCAATCAATCAATCAATCAATCAATCAATCCATCCATCCATCCATCCATCCATCTCTCTCTCACTCTCACTCTCACTCTCACCTTTCTATCCAATAGTTTGTTTTGATCATATCATTGGAGCAAAGATGAAACAAACCCGCTTCTCCTATCTGCCAACACCTAATCCAAATAAGTGAATGAATACCTTTATTGGCCTAATATCTACAAATACAAGGAATGTGCCTTGGTGCTCTGCTCGCAAGTAACAACACAAACATACAGTAAACAATTAAGAATAAAGCATAAAACATTAAGAGCACAACATTACTGTTTAAACATGTGAGTGAAATAAACCAGAGCAAAAAGAGACTACAGACTTTTAGTTATTGAGTAGAGCTACTACTCGCGGTGAAAAAGCTGTTTTTATGTCTGGCTGTGGCTGCTTTGACAGTCTGGAGTCGCCTTCCAGAGGGAAATGCTTCAAAGAGTTTGTGGCCAGGGTGAGAGGGGTCAGAGATGATCTTGCCCGCTCGCTTCCTGGCCCTTACAGTGTACAGTTCGTCAATGGGGGGAAGGTTGCAGCCAACAACCTTCTCAGCTGTGCGAACGATCCGTTGCAGCCTCCGGATGTCGTGCTTGGTGGCTGAGCCAAACCAGATCATGATGGAGAAGGTGAGGACAGACTCTACAATAGACAAGAGACAATAGGTGCAGGAGTAGGCCATTCGGCCCTTCGAGCCAGCACTGCCATTCAATGTGATCATGGCTGATCATTCTCAATCAGTACCCTGTTCCTGCCTTCTCCCCATACCCCCTGACTCCGCTATCCTTGAGAGCTCTATCTAGCTCTCTCTTGAATGCATTCAGAGAATTGGCCTCCACTGCCTTCTGAGGCAGAGAATTCCACAGATTCACAACTCTCTGACTGAAAAAGGTTTTTCCTCATCTCCGTTCTAAATGGCCTACGCCTTATTCTTAAACTGTGGCCCCTGGTTCTGGACTCCCCCAACATTGGGAACATGTTTCCTGCCTCTAACGTGTCCAACCCCTTAATAATCATACGTTTCGATAAGATCCCCTCTCATCCTTCTAAATTCCCGTGTATAGAAGCCTAGTCGCTCCAGTCTTTCAACATATGACAGTCCCGCCATTCGGGGAATGAACCTAGTAAACCTACGCTGCACGCCCTCTACAATGGCAGTTTAGAATTTGACCATCATTGCCTGTGGCAGATTGTGTTTCCTCAGATGCCGTAAGAAGTACATCCTCTCTCTGTTGGGCCTTTTTGACTGTGGAGTCGATGGTGGCCCCCCATTTAAGGTCCTTGGAGATGATGGTTCCAAGGAACTTAAATGACTCCACAGATGTGACTGTGATGTTGTTGATGGTGGGGGGAGAGGAGGGGGAGCTCTATAAAGGCTACAATCATTTCTACTGACTTAAGAGCATTGAGCTCCAGGTTGTTGCAAAGGCACCAGGATGCCAGCTGTGTCAATCCCTCAGTTACCTGCCTATCCCAAGTCTATGAAATGCCACAATCACATCTGCCTCCACCAGCACCCCCAACAGCACATTCCAGGCACCCACCTCCCACTGTGTCAAATAAACATGCCCTCTCACCTTAAAACTATGCCCATCCTGGGAAAAAGGTTCTGACTGTCTACCCTATCTATACCTCTCATAATTTTATATAATTCCCCGCAAACTCCATTGTATAACGTTTACTTAAAATGTAGCAAAACATTTTGTTCATCAATTGGCATTGACTCCTCCCCCGCCCGGTGACATCCTTTCTTCCCTGCCCTTCGACCCCTGTGACCCCTCACCCCAAAGCCACAACCCCTCTCCCTGTGACCCCCCCTTTGTATTAAGCTACTGGGCCTCTGGGTCTTAGTACAGCGAGCTAGGTCGCCAACGTTTGGCTGCTGCTACATGAAGCTGAGAGAACATTACACTAGGGTAGACACAAAATGCTGCAGTAACTCAGCTGGTCAGGCAGTATCTCTGGAGAGACGGAATTGGTGACGTTTTGGGTCGAGACCCTTCTTCAGTCTCAACCCGATACGTCACCCATTCATTCCTTCTGTCCTGAGATGCAGCCTGATACAATTTGAGGAACGATGTTCTTGCTATTGAGGGCGTGCAGCGTAGGTTCACTAGGTTAATTCCCGGAATGGTGGGACTGTCGTATGTTGAAAGGCTGGAGCGATTGGGCTTGTATACACTGGAATTTAGAAGGATGAGGGGGGATCTTATTGAAACATATAAGATAATTAGGGGATTGGACACATTAGAGGCAGGAAACATGTTCCCAATGTTGGGGGAGTCCAGAACAAGGGGCCACAGTTTAAGAATAAGGGGTAGGCCATTTAGAACGGAGATGAGGAAGAACTTTTTCAGTCAGAGAGTGGTGAAGGTGTGGAATTCTCTGCCTCAGAAGGCAGTGGAGGCCAGTTCGTTGGATGCTTTCAAGAGAGAGCTGGATAGAGCTCTTAAGGATAGCGGAGTGAGGGGGTATGGGGAGAAGGCAGGAACGGGGTACTGATTGAGAGTGATCAGCCATGATCGCATTGAATGGCGGTGCGTACAGGCTCGAAGGGCTGAATGGCCTACTCCTGCACCTATTGTCTATTGTCTATTGACCCGCTGAGTTACTCCAGCATTTTGTATCTACCTTCGATTTGAACCAACATCTGCAGTTATTTTCATACACTGGGGTATGTTTGATAACTCACATCAGTTCAGCTTATCCAACTCCTTCATTGGCAATTTTATAAATTCCTTATTCATATTCTCATAACTTTCTCAGAGAATTCCACAGATCACTAACCAATGTTCTGTGGCAAGTCCAAGGCGGTTGACATAGTCCATTCTTGTCTTCAGTGAAGGGCGTGTGACTACCACAGTTTTGGCTGGAGTTATTAGGAATATGGGCACTGGACCTGCTGGAGCAAGACTGTAACATTGGCAACTCTCCAGCAGTTGTAATGGACCCAGCAGCCACATGCCGACCATCTTAGCAATGCCAATACTCCCAGCTGGCTGAAGTGAGTGCTTGTATCCTGGATAGAGGATTGGGCAATCCCACATTAACACAATCACTCTTGTGTTTTATTCACAGTGAGATCGTGGAAGAAAGTTCGCAGACTGAGTAGAGTGCCATCGCGTTCATAAGCTCAGAAGCAAGTGAGCACACCAAATAGAGTTTGCGTATTCCCTTAGACCTTGATGCCAGTATCAACCCAATGGTGAGCTGCAGAGTTCTCCAAAAACTAACAGGCTGAAAATGTTAAACATTCCTTTGGAAAGAGAAACTGGGCAGACTGCCGCATTTGTGTTCTACCTGATTACCATCACACAAACCCCAGAACTCTGGTGAGATCATTAAAATGTTGGTGAATTCAGAATACTCACTGACAGACTTTATAACACAAAGGGCAATGTCCTGAATGACTGGAGGAACACCACAGCCCAGAGGCAAACAAAAGGTTTAATAGGAACCTGAGGGACAGAGTGTGATGGGTATGTGGAATGAGTGGCCAGAGGTTCAGGCAGGTATAATAACAATCTTTGAAAGACACTTGGACAGGTACTCAGCTGGTCAGGCAGTATGCATAGGAAGGGTTCAGAGGGATGTGGGCTAAATATGGGCAAATGGAACTAGATTAGATGGAGTATCTTGGTTGGCATGGATGTCGGACTAAAGTCTCCGTACTGCATGTCTGGACGATCCATCCAGTGGGACTTGGAAGTATGAAAGGGGGGGTCATGTTGATGGCTCTATGCTACGGGCCCCCAGTAGTCAACGGAAACTGGAGAAGCAAATATCTAGGGAAATTGCAGATAGATATAAGAATAAGAGAAAGAATTACAAGGTGCTGGAGTAACTCAATGGGTCAGGCAGCATCTTTGGAGAACATAGATAATGTGACATTTCGGGTTGGGAGCCTTCAGACTGCAATAGTGTTGTAATAGTAGGTGATGTTAACTTCTCTTACATTAACTGGGACTGCCACGGTGCAAAAGGGCTAGGCTAGGACAGAGTGGAATTTATTAACTGCCCAGGAAAATGTTCTCACAATATTTAAATGGCCCTACCAAAGAGGGACCAATACTCAATCTCCAATTGGGAAATGAGGATGGGCAAGAGAAGGTACTGAAGGTACTGAAGTGAAGGAAGGTGCTTTGGAACCGGCGTCCTTTAAAATAGCTTTGAAAAAGGATAGGACTGTTCCACAAATTAAAATCCTAAATAGGGACAAGGTCAATTTTAGACAGGAACATGCAATGTTTGATGAGATATGGAGATCTGTGGGACACGTTCCTGTTTGGGTGAAGGGCAAGGCTGGCAGGATTAGAGAACTGTTGACAGGGACTACTGAACCTCTGGTCAGCAAAAACGAGGCATATGTCAAGTACAGACATCTGGGTTCAAATGAATCCCTGGAGTATAAGAGATGTAGAGGTATACTTAAGAGGGATTTGGGGACAGCAGAAAGAGGACATAGCTTTGGCAGATAAGGTAAAAGAGAATCCTAAGACATTCTACAATTATATTAAGAGAAGGGTTCAAAGGTGGCTGTATTCACAGCATTCTGGTCTGCAGTGGGGCAGCCCATGGGGCAACCCATGGGGAGGGAGTGCTGAGCATTTACTACCATCTGCTGCTGTCATCCATCTCTGGCTATGACGTGGAGTCATCTGGCTGGGACTGCCTCCTTTTTCATGACAGGTCGTTGACCTGAAACATTCATTCTCTTTCTCTCCACGGATCTTTTCAGAATGTGTCACATTTTGCACAATTGCAGAGCAACACTACGCGATGATGGGATTCCCTGAGTGAAGGGCCGATATGGGCAGACGTATCTGCAGAGGTAGGTTGTTGAAGACCAGGATGGCCTGTGTGAGCAGCTGGATGTGGTCAATATGGTGGTCAATGATGGTCCTGCCATGCAACTCCATGTAGGTGCTCCCCGCCGGGGGACACTGTCACCCGAGCAGGAGGGAGATGGTCTGACTGATGGTCGTCATCCTTCTCTTCCGTCCCTTCAACCCACCCCAGGGTGTCTCTCCTCTCCCCTCTCCCCACTCTCCCAGGCCCGCCTCGAGTAGTCGCACCTCGCTGGCCCGACTCCAGTAGTCCGCGGCCCCCTCCTCCTCCCTGCACGATCGGTAAGTGCCTTTCGCCGCCAACGGCTCCACGGAGGGGGAGTGGACGTGGGGGACGAGTGGGTGGAGGGAAGGGTGGGGGTGGAAGGGTGGGTGGAGGAGAGAGTGGGGGAAAGGGGGGTGAGAGTGAGAGTGGGCGAGGAGAGAGTAGGGGGAGAGTGGGACTGGGGAGGGGGACAGCAGGGGTGGGGTGTGGTTGGGGAAGGGGAACAGTGGGGGTCAGGGGAGAGTGGGGGGGGTGGGAGGAGCAGAGAGAGGAGGGGGAGGGGGGTGGTGGGAAGAGAGAGTGGGGTAGGGGGACAGTGGGGGTCAGAGAAGAGTGGAGGAAAGGAAAGGGGGAGAAGGTGGGTGGGGGAAGGGGACAGTGAGTGAAAGGAGAGGAGGGAGTGAGTGAGGAGACAGTGGGGGTCAGAGAAGAGGGGACAGTAGGGGTGGGGGGCAGTGATAATGGGGTGGGGCGAGTGTGTGGAGGGGTGGGTTGGGGTAGGAGGGGGGTGAGGGTGGGGGAGGAGAGGAGTCGGGGAGAGAGAGGGGCTGGGGGAGGACAGAGTGGTGGAAAGGGGGGTGGTGGGGAAAGGGGTGGGGAGAGTGGGACTGGGGAGGAGGAGGGGTGGGGGGAAGGGGACAGCAGGGGAGGGGTGGTGGGGGGGGGTGAGAGAGTGGTGGAGGGGAAGGGGGACATTGGGGGTCAGGGAAGAGGGGAGACTGGGGGGGGAGGGGGACGGTGAGAATGCAGGTGGGGCGAGTGGGTGGAGGGGAGGGTAGGGGTGGGAGGGGGGTGAGGGGAGGAGAGGGTGGGGGGACGGTGAGAATGCAGGTGGGGCGAGTGGGTGGAGGGTAGGGGTGGGAGGGGGGTGAGGGGAGGGTAGGGGTGGGAGGGGGGTGAGGGGAGGGTAGGGGTGGGAGGGGGGTGAGGGGAGGGTAGGGGTGGGAGGGGGGTGAGGGGAGGGCAGGGGTGGGAGGGGGGTGAGGGGAGGGTAGGGGTGGGAGGGGGGTGAGGGGAGGCGGGGGTGGGTGAGGAGGGGTGGGGGAGAGAGGGGCTGGGGGAGAGTGAGAGTGGGGCTGGGGAGGTGAGAATGTGGGGTGGGGTAGGAGAGAGTAGGGGGAAAGGGGTGGGGGCGGTTACAACCGGCCCTTTGAGGGCAACCATAATGCTGATGTGGCCCGGGGTGAAAATGAGTTTGACACCCCTGGTCTAGCACATGAACGCAGTCTCCAGACGGCAAGGTGTTGAGTTAGCACACCTCATTAAACATTGCACCCCATCCAGGAACAGGTGCAGAGCAAGGTGAGTGGAGACAGACTTGTGACCTCCCCTTAACAGACACAGGCCCTTCGGCCCACCATGGCCGGGCCACCCTCATTCCATTTGACCCAGGTCAGATACCTAACGTGCAATGTCGCAGGAGATCATCAGGCTTCAACTGCTGTGTGACTAAACATTCCCCTGCCTGCCGGCCCACCGGCCCACCCAACCTCGTCTTTACCGTCTGCCCCTTGATGGTCGTATATCTATCTCCCTGCTCCCCACCGAAGTAAACCCAATCATAACGAATGCTCCATTCCAGCAACATGCTGGTGAATCTGCTCTGCATTCTCTGCCATAATCGCATCCTTCCTGCCGCCGGGAAGCTACAACTTCATGGCCGAGCGAAGGACATTGTCGGCCCTGATGTTGCCCTCAAACATGTGTAGGTATCTCAAACCCTGAATACAAAATTAACTTCTGGCCAAGACAGTATTTATTGAGATTGAGGTGAAAGTCAGAAGGTACAGTAAATGCAGCATCTCAATAACAGCGGGCCGCAGTACACAACTGATGGAGGGAAGTTCGGCCATCTCCAGTTGGTGATCGTGAGGATCAGCCTCTAACCCCAACATCCCGCACACTGAGGGGCGCTGAAATAGTCAGACACATAGTCGTTCAGCCGCTGTCCCTCTGCCTCCGATGGATCTGCCTCCCTGTCCTGCCCCGGACACTGGAACACGAAGATCTCAGCGCAACTTTGCCCCAAGGTCGGCTCATCCTTCTGCAACCTCTCCTTCTCAGCCTGTGCGTCGCCGACCCCGTCAACAACGGCCACTAGGTTACACCTGCCTGCCGACACAAGACATGTTGAGAGCGGCGTCTGCATCGCGCAGTGGCGTGCCCCGCTTGTTACATTCCCACGGACGGACACCGGTCACCTACCTACTCTCAAGGTCAGGTAGTTGAGGTAAAGGTGATAGAGAGAGCCGTGGGTTCCAGTCAGTCGCACCCTGTCCACGGAGCAGCGGTGGTAGAGGACGTACAAGGTGGCAGGTTTGCGTACACACACACACCACAAGTAGAAGATGCAGGGCAAGAGCCAGACACAAGGCAGACACCACAGGCAGCGTGGGGAGACTGCTGACATCAGGCACACCACAGCCCACATGCAGCACAGCCAAGGCAAGGCGCTGAGGAGGATGAAGCCGCCATCGAGCAGACATTCCCGCAGCAGAGCGGCTCCTGACAACCTGCTCCCCCCAGTCCGCTGCCGGCTGTACGAGTGTAAGCGGCGACACAAAGCTCCACATACATACAGCACACACCAGGCTGTTGTCCAGCCACACTGCCGGGCACGACTCATGTACATCTGCTCGTACTTCAGCTGCAGCTCCTCACCTGCCCGCAGGTGGGTCAAACACCTGCCTGCTCGCTGCTCGTCTGTCAACGAGCGGATGTTCACAGAGCCCCGCAATGGGCGAGCCTGCTGGCTGGCTGAGCTGGGATCCATGCTGCCGCCGTGCGCTCACCTTCACTACAGGTACCTGGGGCTGACTGAGCTGGGATCCATGCTGCCGCCGTGCGCTCACCTTCACTACAGGTACATGGGGCGGGTCTCCACGTGGAGCCGCCGCCGCCCACTCAATGCCCAGACACTGCAATCTGACAGCAAAGGTCGCCACGTCCCCGGTGCTGGGATCCATGCTGCCGCCGTGCGCTCACCTTCACCACAGGCACCTGGTGCCTTGGCACCTGGGGCGGGTCTCCAGAGTGGCGCCGGAGAGGGAGGCAGCCGCCGCCGCCGCCGCCCACTCAATGCCCAGACACTGCAATCTGACAGCAAAGGTCGCCTCGTCCCCGGTGCTGGGATCCATGCTGCCGCCGTGCGCTCACCTTCACCACAGGCACCTGGTGCCTTGGCACCTGGGGCGGGTCTCCAGAGTGGCGCCGGAGAGGGAGGCAGCCGCCGCCGCCGCCGCCCACTCAATGCCCAGACACTGCAATCTGACAGCAAAGGTCGCCTCGTCCCCGGTGCTGGGATCCATGCTGCCGCCGTGCGCTCACCTTCACCACAGGCACCTGGGGCGGGTCTCCACGTGGAGCCGGAGAGGGAGGCAGCCGCCGCCGCCGCCGCCCACTCAATGCCCACAGCTGCAATCTGACAGCCAAGGTCGCCACGTCCCCGGTGCTGGCACACAATAGGCAATAGGTGCAGGAGTGGGCCATTCGGCCCTTCGAGCCTGTACGCACCGCCATTCAATGTGATCATGGCTGATCATTCTCAATCAGTACCCCGTTCCTGCCTTCTCCCCATACCCCCTGACTCCGCTATCCTTAAGAGCTCTATCCAGCTCTCTCTTGAATGTATTTAGAGAATTGGCCTCCACTGCCCTCTGAGGCAGAGAATTCCACAGATTCACAACTCTCTGACTAAAAAAGTTTTTCCTCATCTCTGTTCTAAATGGCCTACCCCTTATTCTTAAACTGTGGCCCCTGGTTCTGGACTCCCCCAACATTGGGAACATGTTTCCTGCCTCTAACATGTCCAACCCCTTAATAATCTTATACGTTTCGATAAGATCCCCTCTCATCCTTCTAAATTCCAGTGTATACAAACCTAGTCGCTCTAATCTTTCAACATACGACAGTCCCGCCATTCCGGGAATTAACCTAGTGAACCTACGCTGCATGCCCTCAATAGCAAGAATATCCTTCCTCAAAACTGGAGACCAAAACTGCACACAGTACTCCAGGTGCGGTCTCACTAGGGCCCGGTACAACTGCAGAAGGACCTCTTTGCTCCTATACTCAACTCCTCTTGTTATGAAGGCCAACATTCCATTGGCTTTCTTCTCTGCCTGCTGAACCTGCATGCTTCCTTTCAGTGACTGATGCACTAAGACACCCAGATCACGTTGTACGTCCCCTTTTCCTAACTTGACACCATTCAAATAATAATCTGCCTTCCTATTCTTACCACCAAAGTGGATAACCTCACACTTATCCACATTAAACTGCATCTGCCATGCATCCGCCCACTCACACAACCTGTCCAAATCACCCTGCAACCTCATAGCATCTTCCTCACAGTTCACACTGCCACCTAGCTTTGTACCATCGTCAAATTTGCTAATGGTACTTTTAATCCCTTCACCCAAGTCATTGATGTATATTGTAAATAGCTGGGGTCCCAACACCAAGCCTTGCGGTACCCCACTAGTCACTGCCTGCCATTCTGAAAGGGACCCATTTATCCCCACTCTTTGCTTTCTGTCTGTCAACCAATTTTCTATCCATGTCAGTACCCTACCTCCAATACCATGTGCTCTAATTTTGCCCACCAATCTCCTATGTGGGACCTTGTCGAAGGCTTTCTGAAAGTCAAGGTACACCACATCCACTGGCTCTCCCCTGTCAATTTTCATAGTTACATCCTCAAAAAAATCCAGTAGATTAGTCAAGCATGATTTCCCCTTCGTAAATCCATGCTGACTCGGAACGATCCTGTTACTGCGATCCAAATGCTCCGCAATTTCGTCTTTTATAATTGACTCCAGCATCTTCCCCACCACTGATGTCAGACTAACTGGTCTATAATTACCCGTTTTCTCTCTCCCTCCTTTCTTGAAAAGTGGGACAACATTAGCTACCCTCCAATCCACAGGAACTGACCCGGAATCTATAGAACATTGGAACATAATCACTAATGTGTCCACAATTTTTAGAGCCACCTCCTTAAGCACCCTGGGATGCCGACCATCAGGCCCTGGGGATTCACGAGTAAACCCCAGGCTTTGCACAGAGAACCAACCTCTGGAGGGAGATGCTGTTGGGGCAATGTGGACGTGAGGAGATGAGGGAAGGCAGTGCGAACTGAATGCCTCCCCTTCGACACAGCGTGGAAAGGCCTGGTCGTTGGAACCGCGGCGATGCCGAGGGACAAGCAACGGCCTTAGAATAGCGAGTGTAGAACGTAGTGTTATAGTCATGTAGCGTTACAGTTACACAGTCTATTAGTGAAACAGAGTTCGGACTTGCAGTGGGTAGGCTGGGAAATCAGGGTTATATCCTTGGCTCATGGGAGACCGGTTCAGTAGTCTGATGACAGCGGGGAAGTTGCTCCTGAATCTCGGGAATTCATTGCCATAGACGGCTGTGGAGGCCAAGTCTTTGGGCATTTTTAAAGTGGAGATTGAAAGTTTTTGATTAGTAAGGGTGTCAGAGGTTATGGGGAGAAGGCAGGAGAGAGGAGTTGAGGGGGGAAGATAGTTCAGCCACGATTGAATGGCGGAGTAACTTGATGGGCCGAATGGCCTAATTCTGCTCCGAGAACTTATGAACTTATCTGGTCACACATGCTTCCAAACTTTTGTATCTTCTGCCCAAAGGGAGAAGAGAGGACGACGGGGATGTGAATGGTCCTTGATTATGTTGGCTGCTTTCCTGGGGCAGAATGGTGTAGATGGAGTCAGTGGTGGGGAGTCTAGTTTATGTGATGGATTGGGCCACGTCCACAACACTGTGGTTTCTTGCGGTCTTAGCAGTTGCCAAACCAAACTGATAGGATGCTTTTCACGGTGCACCTGCAGATGTTGGTAAGAGTCATTGAAGACGTGCCAGTGTTCCTCAGTCTACTGAGGAAGTAAAAACGTTGGTGTATTTACTCAGGCCATCGCTTGCATGTGGCTGGACCAAGGCAGACTGCCGGTGATATTTATGATGGTCTCAACCATCTCCACTTCAGGTCTATTGATGCAGGCTGTGTATACAAAATCCTCCTCATAACCTACAAAGCCCTCCATAACCTGGCCCCATCCTACCTGACTGACCTCCTCCACAGGCACACTCCCACCTGCACCCTCCGCTCTGCCGCTGCCAATCTCCTATCCCCCCACATCCGGACTAAACTCAGATCCTGGGGGGACAGGGCTTTCTCCATCGCTGCTCCCACCCTATGGAACCCACTACCCCAAACCGTTAGAGACTCCTCCACACTCACCACATTCAAAACATCGCTGAAGTCTCACCTGTTCAGTACTGCCTTCAACCACTGAAGGTCACCTCACCTTCTGTCTCCTTTCTCTGTTCGTTTACTTATTTACTTATTTATCTATTTATTCATTTCCCTATGTTCTCTAAATCTCTGTAAAGCGTCTTTGAGTATATGAAAAGCGCTATATAAATAAAATGCATTATTATTATTATTATTATACCACGAATTTGAAGAAGGGTCTTGACCCGAAACGTCACCCATTCCTTCTCTCCAGAGATGCTGCCTGTCCCACTGAGTTACTCCAGCACTCTGTGAAGTCACCCATTCCTTCTCTCCACAGATGCTGCCTGTCCCACTGAGTAACTCCAGCACTCTGTGAAGTCACCCATCCCTTCTCTCCAGAGATGCTGCCTGTCCCACTGAGTAACTCCAGCTTTTTGTGTCTACACCATCATGTTTCCTGAAGTCAATCACCAGCTCCTTTTTTTAAAAAGATGCAAGAAAAAGAGATTAAAAACCCTTCAGCCCACAGTCCCCACGCTGACCATCGATCACCCGTTCACACTAGTGTTATCCCACTTTCTCATTCATCCCCTACACACCTGGGGCAATTTACAGAGGACCAATTAGCCAACAACCCTGCAAATATTTGGGATGTGGGAGGAACCCCACGTGGTCACAGGGAGAACATGCAAACTTCACACAGATAGCACACAAGCTCAGGATTGAACCTGGGTCTCTGGAGTTGTGAAGCTGTGGCTCCATCAGCTGAGCCTCTGGGCTTGCTAGAGCTGCTGCTTCTTGCTGGCTTAGAGAGGTTGTTGTGTTGGCACCATGTTACAAAGCTCTCCATCTTCTTCCTATGGTCCGTCACATCATTGGTTGAGTTCCGGCCCACAATGGCAGTGTCACCGACAAACTTGTAATTGGAGCTCGAGTAGAATTTGGCTTGACTGTTGTGAGTGCACTGGAAGTGTGGTAAGGGGCTGAGAGAACAACCTTGACCCAAATCTGCTTGATTTCATAAAATGCGTGACCTTTCACTTGTCAGAATTAAATTCCATCTGCCAACCCTCTGCCCAACCTTCCATCGAATGTCTTGTCAAAAAACTCAAATTAGTGAGACAGGATTTCTCCTGCACAGAACCATGTTATCAATAACTAGCCCCTGCCTTTCCAAATTAACATAATCCTGTCTCTTAAAATGTTCTCAAATAATTTCCCTACCACTGACATAAGGATCATTGGCCTGCTCATGTTAAATATAGGAGAGACATCAGTTATCTTTCAGCGTTGTGGGCAGTGAAGATGCAAAAATCTGTGTCAGAGCCCCCGCAATCTCCATCTTTGCCTCCCTTAACATCCTGGGATAGATCTCGTCTGATCTGGACACTAATCTACACTTGGGCGTTCTATCAAATCTACCACTTCAGCCTGCTCCATACTGAGCTGCCCCAGACAATCACTGTTCCTCCCTGTCCTCCAGCTCGTTCTCCTCGGTGAATACTCATGAGATGTATTAATTTAGGACCTTGCCTACATCCTCTGGTTCCACACACATTACCCATCTGGTTCCTGAGGGACCTACTCTTCCCTGCCTAACCCCTTGGTCCTCATATGTTTAAAGAATAAAAGGATTCCCTGTAATCGTACATACCAAGAATATGTTATAGCCTCGTTTTGTCCTAATTTCTTTCTTAAATATTGTCCTCCCTCTGTACTATTTAGCACTGATTGTAATTGTCTATATCTGTCACATGCTTCATTTACTTCTGAGCAAACCTTCCATTATCTTTTGTCATCAAAGATTCCATAATCTTGCCATTACTAGAACATGCTGGCACTGAACTCTCTTTTAAAAGTCCCCCACTTATCAGACGTTTCGTCTGTCGTCATCTGCTCCCAATATACATTCACCAGGTCCTCTTGCCCTGTTGATATCAGTCTTCCCCCAACATAGGACTTTAACTTCAGGACAGACTTATCCCTTTCCATAACCACTGAAACTGCCAGTATTATGGTCACAGATCCCCCACCCACACTTCTGCCACCTGCCCAGTTTAATTTCCTAAGATAAAGTCAAGTACAGCCCTTTCTCTGGTGGGACTACTGCAAAATACTCTCTTGGATGCACCTAACAAATATTGCCCATCTAAGCTCATGGCACCAAGGCAATCCCAGTCAATATTGGCAACGTTCAATCATTGCTGTAACCCAATTGTTTTTACACCGTGCTACACTTTGCTTCCACGGCTGTTCCTCTAATTCCCATTGACGGTTGGGAGCCATCATAGATTATGCTTCTCCTAGATTAGCATCAGGCTTCCTGAATGATGAACAAGTTCCTTTGAAAATTGTATTGCCCTCTTTTTTTTAGTTTAATTAAGAGATACAGTGCAAAAGTAGGCCCTTCGGCCCATTGAGTCCATGCCGACTGGCGATCCTCACACAATTACACTATCCTACACACACTGGCGACTATTTATAATTATACCAAGCCAATTAATCTACAAACCTGTATGTCTTTGGCCTTGTAAGATGATCCATCCAGGATATCCTATCTACCCACTGCCATGATGGTCAGCAGTGTGACTCCCTCTTTCTCGTTTACATCCCTCCTGTCCCCCAGAACATTAATTGGCCAGCCCGGCCTCATGTTTCCGCGATTTCAGTGGTATCACAATGGTGCTTCCTGGAGGTTGTTTCCTTGATGTAAGCTTTATCAGGTATGTATGTTTTAAACCACTTATCATTAAAGCTGCCCAGTCAAGGTTAAAATTTACCTGCACAAACAGAATGTCTTACTTGTAGAAAAAGATGTGACCTTGCAGACTGAGTTAATTACACCGAAGGTAGACACAAAATGCTGGGGTAACTCAGCGGGACAGGCAGCATCTCTGGAGAGATTACACCTTTATGTTGCCATTTGCCTTGTGTTTGTTGCCTATTTATTTCTCTAGCTCTCTTGTCCTGCTACCCAGCATGGGTTGAACCTTGTCCAGGCTCGAACTGCTGTCTTGTGTGTCTGGTCAGACAGGTGTAGTCATGGTCAGACAGGTGTAGCCATGGTCAGACAGGTGTAGTCATGGTCAGACAGGTGTAGTCATGGTCAGACAGGTGTAGTCATGGTCAGACAGGTGTAGCCATGGTCAGACAGGTGTAGCCACGGTCAGACAGGTGTAGTCATGGTCAGACAGGTGTAGTCATGGTCAGACAGGTGTAGCCATGGTCAGACAGGTGTAGTCATGGTCAGACAGGTGTAGTCATGGTCAGACAGGTGTAACCATAGTCAGACAGGTGTAGCCATGATCACGCAGGTGTAACCATAGTCAGACAGGTGTAGCCATGGTCGGGCAGGTGAAGCCATAGTCAGACAGGTGTAACCATGGTCAGACAGGTGTAACCATGGTCAGACAGGTGTAACCATGGTCAGACAGGTGTAGCCATGGTCAGACAGGTGTAACCATGGTCAGACAGGTGTAACCATGGTCAGACAGGTGTAGCCAGGGTCAGACAGGTGTAGCCAGGGTCAGACAGGTGTCACCATGGTCAGACAGGTGTAGTCACGGTCACGCAGGTGTAGCCATGGTCAGACAGGTGTAGCCATGGTCACGCAGGTGTAGTCATGGTCAGACAGGTGTAGCTATGGTCAGACAGGTGTAGCCACGGTCACGCAGGTGTAGCCATGGTCAGACAGGTGTACCCACAGTCAGACAGGTGTAGCCACGGTCAGACAGGTGTACCCACGGTCAGACAGGTGTACCCACGGTCAGACAGGTGTAGTCATGGTCAGACAGGTGTAGTCACGGTCAGACAGGTGTAGTCATGGTCACGCAGGTGTAGCCACGGTCAGACAGGTGTAACCATGGTCAGACAGGTGTAGCCATGGTCAGACAGGTGTAGCCATGGTCAGACCGCTGAGGGAGGGGCTCATGTCTTTGGTGCCATTCCAGGGGGTGGGCGCTGTGGAGGGGGAGGTGAGGGACAGGTGCCAGTGAAGGGAGTCAGGCCAGGGTAAGTGAAGCATTCACCTGCACCATCACTGCCTGGTGCAGAGCTGAACGCCCAGGTAAGGCCTGCACCGTGACACCACGCACACAAGAACCCAGCAGTCAGACACATTGTTTAAGCAAGCATGTAATGAGAATATGATTGACTCAAGCAGCCAGTGGCCCAGCACCCACTCTGCTGCTGTCTCTCCCAGTGCCTCCCCCCCACCTCGCTCTCGCTCTCCCTCTCGCCGACTTCTCTCCCTCTCGCCGACTTCTCTATTCCAGGTAGCCGATATGAAGATTCCCGCGGCCACCGCCCACTGCCACTACTTGGCCCTCCATTGTGCTCGCCACCACATGTGCTGGGTGCTGATGCAGTTTAATCTCCCCCAGGACCTGACACAAGAGGGGAACAAACACATTAGCAGCGGCAGAGATTGGAGCCAAACCTGCAGCCAGCTCTGTCCACCCTAAGGTGCAGCCGCTGAACATAATGAATGATATTATAATATAATATATGTGTGGATATAAATAACTCGCACGTATACGCAGGGCGGTGCTGGCTCGAAGGGCTGAATGGCCTATTCCTGCACCTATTGTCTATTGTCTATTGTCTATTGTTCGTTAGCACATTTACAGATGACACCAAGATTGCCAGGGTTGTGGACTCCGAGGAAGGCTGTAAAGGTATAAACTGGGACATAGATCGGCTACGGAAATGGGCAGAGAAATGGCAACTGGAGTTGAATCCAAATGCAACTATGAGGTGTTGCACTTATGGAGGTCAAATAGTCCTCAACAGCATTGATGCATAAGGATCTTGGAGAGAAGGAATGGGTGACGTTTCACAGAGTGCTGGAGTAACTCAGCGGGTCAGGCAGCATCTGTGGAGAGATGGAATGGGTGACGTTTCGGGTCGAGACCCTTCTTCAGACTGATGTCAGGGGAGGGGGCGGGACAAAGGAAGGATGTAGTAGGAGACAGGGAGACAGTGGGAGAACTGGGAAGGGGGAGGGGAAGAGAGGGACAGAGGAACTATCTAAAGTTAGAGAAGTCAATGTTCATACCGCTGGGGTGCTAACTACCCAAGTGAAATATGAGATGATGTTCTTCCAATTTGCGGTGGGCCTCACTATGACAATGGAGGAGGCCCAAAACAGAAAGGTCAGACTGGGAGTGGGAGTGGGAGTTGAAGTGCTGAGCCACCGGGAGATCAGGTTGGTTAAGGCAGACTGAGCGAAGGTGTTGAGCGAAATCTTGTCGCTCCACTGCCTCAACTTTCTGTCCTATTTCTTATTCTGGAGATTTCAGTAACCTCTCCTGTGCTCTCAGAGGGACCTGAGAGAAGTATAGGAAATGAGAGGCATAGGTAGAGAAGACCATTAGAACCGTTTTCCCAGGATGAAGAAATCAAATACCAGAAGGCACAGCTTTAAGGTGAGTGGGCAAAGTTTAAAGGAGATGTGTGGGCCAAGTGTTTTGGAAAGGGGGGTGAATGCGTGGGATACACGGCGGGGGGTTATGGGTCAAGCAGATACGATAGTGGCGTTTGGGCAACGTTTGGATAGGCACATAAATATGCAGAAGATGGAGGGATATGGATCATGTGCAGGTAGATGAAAGATGGTCTTGGCATCATGTTCAGCAAAATCATTCTGGGCCAAAGGGCCTGTTCCTGTGCTGTGACTGTTCTGTGTTCTAACTCACACCAACAATGCAATCCCTGCCAAGGTCACTCAACTGGGTGACATGTACCCAAACATGCAGCGTCGGTTCACTAGGTTAATTCCCGGAATGGCGGGACTGTCGTATGTTGAAAGGCTGGAGCGACTGGGCTTGTATACACTGGAATTTGGAAGGATGAGGGGGGATCTTATTGAAACATATAAGATAATTAGGGGATTGGACACATTAGAGGCAGGAAACATGTTCCCAATGTTGGGGGAGTCCAGAACAAGGGGGCCACAGTTTAAGAATAAGGGGTAGGCCATTTAGAACGGAGATGAGGAAGAACTTTTTCAGTCAGAGAGTGGTGAAGGTGTGGAATTCTCTGCCTCAGAAGGCAGTGGAGGCCAGTTCGTTGGATGCTTTCAAGAGAGAGCTGGATAGAGCTCTTAAGGATAGCGGAGTGAAGGGGTATGGGGAGAAGGCAGGAACGGGGTACTGATTGAGAGTGATCAGCCATGATCGCATTGAATGGCGGTGCGTACAGGCTCGAAGGGCTGAATGGCCTCCTCCTGCACCTATTGTCTATTGTCTATTGATCCAGTACCAATCTGGATTACCAGGTGACCCAGTACCTAACTGGGGAACCAGTGACCCAGTACCTAACCAGGTTACCAGGTGACTGACCCGGGCCAGTGAAGATCAACCCAGGCCAGTGACACTCTGGCCAGTGACTGACCCAGGCCAGAGAGACTGACCCACACCAGCACTGCCACAGCTGCTCTCAGCTCTCACCAGATCGGTCTTGGTGTTGACGGCCTGTGCACTGTTTGTCCCACTGCCACCAGCAAGCACTGTGTCGCCAGTGCAGTATCGAGCAGCGTAGATGAACTCTCCGTGATCAAGGTCTGAGGGGAACACGATATTCTTCTCTGGCGTTGTTTTCCGGAAGTCCCAGATCTGCAGAGCATTCCGAGCGACCCACGAGCCCGTTAGGATCTTGTTGTTCTGATCAAAGGAAAGCAGAAAGTTTACAGCGCGGGGTAGACAGAGCTCCCTACAGACCCAGCCCATCAACAACACGGGACAGTGGGAACAACACGGGACAGTGGGAACAACATGGGATAGAGGTGAGAACACGGGACAGTGGTGAGAACACGGGACAGCGCGGGGTAGACAGAGCTCCCTACAGACCCAGCCCATCAACAACACGGGACAGTGGGAACAACACGGGACAGTGGGAACAACATGGGATAGAGCGGGGTAGACAGACCTCCCTACAGACCCAGCCCATCAACAACACGGGACAGTGGTGAGAACACGGGACAGTGGGAACAACACGGGACAGAGCGGGGTAGACAGACCTCCCTACAGACCCAGCCCATCAACAACACGGGACAGTGGTGAGAACACGGTACAGTGGGAACAACACGGGACAGTGGTGAGAACACGGGACAGTGGGAACAACACGGGACAGTGGGAACAACACGGGACAGTGGGAACAACATGGGATAGAGGTGAGAACACGGGACAGTGGTGAGAACACGGGACAGCGCGGGGTAGACAGAGCTCCCTACAGACCCAGCCCATCAACAACACGGGACAGTGGGAACAACACGGGACAGTGGGAACAACACGGGACAGAGCGGGGTAGACAGACCTCCCTACAGACCCAGCCCATCAACAACACGGGACAGTGGTGAGAACACGGGACAGTGGGAACAACACGGGACAGAGCGGGGTAGACAGACCTCCCTACAGACCCAGCCCATCAACAACACGGGACAGTGGTGAGAACACGGGACAGTGGGAACAACACGGGACAGTGGTGAGAACACGGGACAGTGGGAACAACACGGGACAGTGGGAACAACACGGGACAGTGGGAACAACATGGGATAGAGGTGAGAACACGGGACAGTGGTGAGAACACGGGACAGCGCGGGGTAGACAGAGCTCCCTACAGACCCAGCCCATCAACAACACGGGACAGTGGTGAGAACACGGGACAGTGGGAACAACACGGGACAGAGCGGGGTAGACAGACCTCCCTACAGACCCAGCCCATCAACAACACGGGACAGTGGTGAGAACACGGGACAGTGGGAACAACACGGGACAGTGGGAACAACACGGGACAGTGGTGAGAACACGGGACAGTGGTGAGAACACGGGACAGTGGGAACAACACGGGACAGTGGGAACGACATGGGACAGTGGGAACAACATGGGACAGTGGTGACAACATGGAACAGTGGTGACAACATGGAACAGTGGTGATAACACGGGACAGTGGGAACAACACGGGACAGTAGGAACAACACGGGACAGTGGGAACAACACGGGACAGTGGTGATAACACGGGACAGTGGGAACAACACGGGACAGTGGGAACAACACGGGACAGTGGGAACAACACGGGACAGTGGTGATAACACGGGACAGTGGTGATAACATGGAACAGTGGGAACAACACGGGACAGCGTTGGTCAGGATGGGGGAAGACACATCTAGCTCCCTCACCCTGAACATAGGATCCCCCCAGGGCTGCGTCCTTAGCCCCCTACTGTACTCCCTGTACACACATGACTGTGGGGCCAGGTTCAGCTCAAACTCCATCATCAAGTTTGCTGATGACACTGTGGTGGTGGGCCGGATCTCCAACAACGATGAGAAGGCCTACCGGGAGGAGGTGGCTGATCTGGCACTCTGGTGTCAGGACAATAGCCTCCTCTTGAATGTCACTAAAACGAAGGAGCTGATTGTGGACTTTAGAAGGGCTAAACATCCAAGGACGTACACGCCACTGGAGATAAATGGGTCTATTGTGGATAGGGTGAGCAGTTTTAAATACTTGGGAGTCCGCATCACAGAGGATCTGACGTGGGCAACGCACATTGCTGCACTGGTGGGTAAGGCAAAGCAGCGCCTTTACCACCTTAGACAGCTGAGGAAATTCAGAGTGTCTCTGAGGATCCTTCATTGCTTCTACTCTGGAGCTGTAGAGAGCATTCTGTCCGGCAACATTACAGTCTGGTTTGGGAACAGAACTGCCCAGGACAGGATGGCCCTGCAGAGAGTAGTGCGTTCGGCAGAACACACCATGGGAACTACACTCGCCCCCCTGCAGGACCTATACATCAGGAGGTGCAGATCCAGAGCAAGCAAGATCATGAGGGACCCCTGCCACCCCAGTAACGGACTGTTCCAGATGCTACGGTCAGGCAAACGCCTCCGCTGTCACGCTGTGAAAACGGAGAGGATGAGACGGAGCTTCTTCCCACAGGCCATCAGGACTCTCAACTTTTATAACCCCAGACTAAATTTTTGTTGACACTAATAGTAACTTATTAACTTTATTTATATGCTGTAACTGTAATTCGTTTTTGTGCACAACCCGCAGGCATTGCCACTTTCATTTCACTGCACATCGTGTATGTGTACGTGACAAATAAACTTGACTTGACTTGACTTGACTTGACAACATGGGACAGAGGGGGTGACAACACGGAACAGTGGGAACAACACGGAACAGTGGGAACAACACGGAACAGTGGGAACAACACGGAACAGTGGTGATAACACAGGACAGAGGGGGTGACAACACGGAACAGTGGGAACAACACGGAACAGTGGGAACAACACGGAACAGTGGGAACAACACGGAACAGTGGGAACAACACGGAACAGTGGGAACAACACGGAACAGTGGGAACAACACGGAACAGTGGGAACAACACGGAACAGTGGTGATAACACAGGACAGAGGGGGTGACAACACGGAACAGTGGGAACAACACGGAACAGTGGGAACAACACGGAACACAGTGCTGACAACACGGAACAGCGGTGAGAACATGGGACAGCGCCGACAACACGGAACAGCGCTGACAACACGGAACACAGCGCTGACAACACGGAACAGCGGTGAGAACACGGGACACAGTGCTGACAACCAAAGATACTAAAGGATCAAGATAGACCACTCGACCCTGGACTGGTCATGGCGCCATTTTAGTAGACAGTAACTTGCAGAAACATTTACAAAGAATAATAACACAATGTGTGAATGATAGATGAGATATAGTCTGCATTTTCACGGTATTACTAAAACAACGGTTTGCTTTCTAAAAAGGCTCCTTTGCGGACGACACTTCAGTACAGAGTGGTCCATCTTGCTCCTCTAGTATCTTTGGTGACCGACCCCCCCCACTGCCCCGTTGCCGGGGGTTACCTTGATGTCGATGCCGGGGCCACAGATGTGGGGGCCGTTGATGACCTTTCGAGCCTCGCTCGCCATTCGCTTGTCCCAGATCTGGCGAGAGACGGGGTCAGTCCAGGATCAGTGGGGGTCAATCCAGGGTCAGTGTGGGGTCAGTCCAGGGTCAGTGGGGGTCAATACAGGGTCAGTATGGGGTCAGTCCAGGGTCAGTGGGGGTCAATCCAGGGTCAGTATGGGGGTCAGTCCAGGGTCAGTATGTGGTCAGTCCAGGGTAAGTGGGAGTCAGTATGGGGTCAGTCCAGGGTCAGTATGGGGTCAGTCCAGGGTCAGTGGGGGTCAATCCAGGGTCAGTATGGGGTCAGTGGGGGTCAGTCCAGGGTCAGTATGTGGTCAGTGGGGGTCAGTCCAGGGTAAGTGGTAGTCAGTATGGGGTCAGTCCAGGGTCAGTATGGGGTCAGTGGGGGTCAGTCCAGGGTCAGTATGGGATCAGTCCAGGGTCAGTGGGTGTCAATACAGGGTCAGTATGGGGTCAGTCCAGGGTCAGTATGTGGTCAGTGGGGGTCAGTCCAGGGTAAGTGGGAGTCAGTATGGGGTCAGTCCAGGGTCAGTGGGGGTCAATCCAGGGTCAGCGTGGGGGTCAGTCCAGGGTCAGTATGTGGTCAGTGGGGATCAGTCCAGGGTAAGTGGGAGTCAGTATGGGGTCAGTCCAGGGTCAGTGGGGGTCAGTCCAGGGTCAGTATGGGATCAGTCCAGGGTCAGTATGGGGTCAGTGGGGGTCAGTCCTGGGTCAGTAGGGGTCAGTACAGGGTCAGTCCTGGGTCAGTGGGGGTCAGTCCAGGGTCGGTGCGGGGTCCGTCCAGGGTCAGTGTGGGAGTCAATGCGGGTCAGTCCAGGGTCAGTGGGGGTCAGTCCAGGGTCAGTATGGGGTCAGTAGGGTTCAGTACGGGGTCAGTCCTGGGTCAGTCCAGGTCGGTGCAGGGTCGGTCTGGGGTCAGTGCAGGAATGGTCAGACTGGGGTCAGAGGAGCATGGCCGGGGTCGCGACCCCTCACCTTGATGGAGTCGTCCCAGCCACCAGACACAAAGATGTGTCTCTCCTGAGGGTGGAATCGCAGGGCGTAGATTCGGCGAGTATGGCCATCAATGGGACGCAGCTCCTTCCCACTCGTCACGTAGTCCGCTGGCTCCAGCACGTTGACCAACTGCAGGGGCAGAGGTCAAACCCTGACCCCACGCTGAACTCTAACCCCAGTCTGCACTATGAACCCCAAAGTGACCACACACTTAACTCTGACCCCAGACTGCACCATGATTCTAAAACTGACCCCACACTGAACTCTGACCGCAGTCTGCACCATGAACCCCAAAGCTGACCCCACTCTGAACTCTGACCCCAGACTGCACCATGATTCTTAAACTGACCCCACACTGAACTCTGACCTCAGTCTGCAGCATGACTCTAAGACTGACCCCACACTGAACTCTGATCTCAGACCGCAGCGTGACTCTAAAACTGACCCCACACTGAACTCTAACCCCCCACCTTGAATTCTAAAACATGAACTGATCATGACCTCCATGCTGAACTCTGATCCCAGTCTGCCGTATGAACTCTAGAACTGAACCGCACACTGAACTCTTACCCTGGTCTGAACTCTGATCCCCAAAACTGGCCCCGTAGCCTGAAACCGTTCCCCCGCTGAACTCTGACCCCTCACCTGGTTGTTGCGGGCATCGTAGATCTTGATGCCGCGGTTCCGGCCGGCGGTTGCAAATGTAGAGCCATCAGCTGAGATGTCGACCGCATACAGCTGGTTCTCCTCCTCTGGGGGAAGAGGGGGATGGCAGGGGAGAGAGCAGAGGGCACGGGGGGAGCAGAGGGCAGGGAGCAGAGGGCACGGGGGGAGCAGAGGGCACGGGGGGAGAGCAGAGGGCAGGGGAGAGAGCAGAGGGCAGGGGGGGAGAGTAGAGGGCATGGGGGGAGAGGGCACGGGGGGAGAGGGCACGGGGGGAGCAGAGGGCACGAGATGTCGACCGCATACAGCTGGTTCTCCTCCTCTGGGGGAAGAGGGGGATGGCACGGGGGGAGAGCAGAGGGCACGGGGGGAGAGCAGAGGGCACGGGGGGAGAGGGCACGGGGGGAGAGGGCACGGGGGGAGCAGAGGGCACGAGATGTCGACCGCATACAGCTGGTTCTCCTCCTCTGGGGGAAGAGGGGGATGGCACGGGGGGAGAGCAGAGGGCACGGGGGGAGAGCAGAGGGCACGGGGGAGAGCAGTGGTCAGGGAGGGAGAGCAGAGGGCACGGGGGGAGAGGGCACGGGGGGAGCAGAGGGCACGGGGGGAGAGTAGAGGGCATGGGGGGAGAGGGCACGGGGGGAGCAGAGGGCACGGGGGGAGAGGGCACGGGGGGAGCAGAGGGCACGGGGGGAGAGGGCACGGGGGGAGAGGGCACGGGGGGAGAGGGCACGGGGGGAGCAGAGGGCACGGGGGGAGAGGGCACGGGGGGAGAGGGCACGGGGGGAGCAGAGGGCACGGGGGGAGAGGGCACGGGGGGAGCAGAGGGCACGGGGGGGAGAGGGCACGGGGGGAGAGGGCACGGGGGGAGCAGAGGGCACGAGATGTCGACCGCATACAGCTGGTTCTCCTCCTCTGGGGGAAGAGGGGGATGGCAGGGGAGAGAGCAGAGGGCAGGGGGGGAGAGCAGTGGTCAGGGGGGGAGCAGAGGGCACGGGGGAGAGCAGAGGGCAGGGGGAGAGCAGAGGGCAGAGAGCAGAGGGCAGGGGGAGAGCAGAGGGCAGAGAGCAGAGGGCAGGGGGAGAGCAGAGGGCAGGGGAGAGAGCAGAGGGCAGAGAGCAGAGGGCAGGGGGAGAGCAGAGGGCACGGGGGAGAGCAGAGGGCAGGGGAGAGAGCAGAGGGCAGAGAGCAGAGGGCAGGGGGAGAGAGCAGAGGGCAGAGAGCAGAGGGCAGGGGGAGAGAGCAGAGGGCAGAGAGCAGAGGGCAGGGGGAGAGCAGAGGGCAGAGAGCAGAGGGCAGGGGGAGAGCAGAGGGCAGAGAGCAGAGGGCAGGGGGAGAGCAGAGGGCAGAGAGCAGTGGTCAGAGGGGGAGCAGAGGGCACGGGGGGAGAGCAGAGGGCACGGGGGAGAGGGCAGGGGGAGAGAGTACAGGGCAGGGGGAGAGCAGAGGGCACGGGTGAGAGAGCAGAGGGCAGAGAGCAGAGGGCAGGGGGGGAGCAGAGGGCAGGGGGAGAGAGCAGAGGCCAGGGGAGAGAGCAGAGGGCAGGGGAGAGAGCAGAGGGCAGAGAGCAGAGGGCAGGGGAGAGAGCAGAGGGCAGGGGGGGAGCAGAGGGCAGGGGAGAGCAGAGGGCAGAGAGCAGAGGTCAGGGGGGAGCAGAGGGCAGGTGAGAGCAGAGGGCAGAGAGCAGTCAGGGGGGGAGCGGAGGGCAGGGGTGGAGCAGAGGTCAGAGGGGAGAGAGCAGAGGTCAGGGGAGAGGGCAGGGGAGCAGAGGGCAGGGGGAGCAGAGGGCAGGGGAGAGCAGAGGGCAGAGGTCAGGGGAGAGCAGAGGTCGGGGAGAGCAGAGGGCAGGGGGAGCAGAGGTCAGGAGGGAGCAGAGGTCAGCGGGGGTCAGAGGGCAGGGGAGAGCAGAGGTCAGGGGAGAGCAGATGTCGGGGGAGAGCAGAGGGCAGAGAGCAGAGGACAGGGGGAGCAGAGGTCAGGGGGGAGCCGAGGGCGGGGGGGGAGCAGAGGTCAGGGGGGAGAGCAGAGGGCAGGGGGGGAGCAGAGGGCAGAGAGCAGAGGGCAGAGAGCAGAGCGCAGGGGGAGAGCAGAGGGCAGGGGAAGGAGCAGAGAGCAGAGGGCAGAGAGCAGAGGGCAGGGGAGAGCAGAGGGCAGAGGAGAGCAGAGGGCAGGGGAGAGAGCAGAGGGCAGGGGGAGAGAGCAGAGGGCAGGGGGAGAGAGCAGAGGGCAGGGGGAGAGAGCAGGGGGGAGCAGAGGGCACGGGGGGAGCAGACGGCAGGGGAGAGCAGAGGGCAGAGAGCAGAGGTCAGGGGGGAGCAGAGGGCAGGGGGGGAGCAGAGGGCAGGGGAGAGCAGAGGGCAGAGAGCAGAGGTCAGGGGGGGCAGAGGGCAGGGGGGAGCAGAGGTAAGGGGAGAGGGCAGGGGAGCAGAGGGCAGGGGGAGCAGAGGGCAGGGGAGAGCAGAGGGCAGAGGTCGGGGAGAGCAGAGGTCTGGGAGAGCAGAGGGCAGGGGGAGCAGAGGTCAGGAGGGAGCAGAGTTCAGGGGGGGTCAGAGGCAGGGGAGAGCAGAGGTCAGGGGAGAGCAGAGGTCGGGGGAGAGCAGAGGGCAGAGAGCAGAGGACAGGGGGGAGCAGAGTCAGGGGGGGAACCGAGGGCGGGGGGGAGCAGAGGTCAGGGGGGGCGCAGAGGTCAGGGAGAGCAGAGGTCAGGGGGAGAGCAGAGGGCAAGGGGGGGAGCAGAGGTCAGGGGGAGCAGAGGTCGGGGGGGAGCAGAGGGCAGGGGGGAGCAGAGGTCAGGGGGGAGCAGAGGTCAGAGGGACAGAATGGTCGCCCTTCCCCGCCCTCCCCCCCAGTTAACCTCCCTCTCTGCCCCAGACGTTCCCACATGACGGGGCCTCAATCCCCGGGAGGTCGTGGCCACTGACCCCACCTGTGAAGGTGGCGACGCAGGTGGCCGTCTGTGTGTTGTAGATACTGACGGTGCCATCGGCTGCCACCGTGATCAGGTGCGTGTTGTCCGTCGGGTGGAAGCACAGCCCTGTGGTGGCCTGGCGTGAGACCCCACCACTGAACAGGTCCCGCACCGGCTTCCCAGACACTGGGTCGATCGCCTGGGGGAGACAAGGGGGTACAAACAGAGGGGGCAATGGGGAGAAGGGGGTACAAACAGAGGGGGCAATGGGGAGAAGGGGGTACAAACAGAGGGGGCAATGGGGAGAAGGGGGTACAAACAGAGGGGGCAGTGGGGTACAAACAGAGGGGGCAATGGGGAGAAGGGGGTACAAACAGAGGGGGCAATGGGAGAAGGGGGTACAAACAGAGGGGGCAATGGGGAGAAGGGGGTACAAACAGAGGGGGGCAATGGGGAGAAGGGGGGCAGTGGGGAGAAGGGGGTACAAACAGAGGGGGCAGTGGGGAGACAAGGGGCAACAAACAGAGGGGGCAGTGGGGAGAAGGGGGGGGCAGTGGGGAGGGGTGGGGGGGGAGATGGGGCAGTGAGGAGACAAGGGGGTACAAACAGAGGGGGCAGTGGGAGGGAGGATGGAGGTGGCAGTGGGGAGGGAGGATGGAGGGGTCAGTGGGGAGGGAGGATGGAGGGGGCAGTGGGGAGGGAGGATGGAGGGGTCAGTGGGGAGGGAGGATGGAGGGGGCAGTGGGGAGGGAGGATGGAGGGGTCAGTGGGGAGGGAGGGATGGAGGGGGCAGTGGGAGGGATGGAGGGGGCAGTGGGGAGGGAGGATAGAGGGGGCAGTGGGGAGGGAGGATAGAGGGGGCAGTGGGGAGGGAGGATGGAGGGGTCAGTGGGGAGGGAGGATGGAGGGGGCAGTGGGGAGGGAGGATGGAGGGGGCAGTGGGGAGGGAGGATGGAGGGGGCAGTGGGAGGGATGGAGTCGCTGGTGCAGTAGAGGGAGTTAAGTACAGGAGGGAGCAAGTCAGGAGATAGATGATGAGGGTTAGGGCAAGGGTCAGTGCAAGAGTTAGGGGCGAGGGTCAGAGTTTAAAGGTTAGGGGCGAGGGTCAGAGTGTAAGGGTTAGGGGCGAGGGTCAGAGTGTAAGGGTTAGGGGCGAGGGTCAGAGTGTGAGGGTTAAGGGTGTGTCAGAGTGCAAGGCCCAGCAGCGAGGGTCAGAATGCAGGGTGCGAGGGTCAGAGTGCAGGGTGCGAGGGTCAGTTTGTAAGGGTTAGAGGCGAGGGTTATAGTGTAAGGGTTATGGGCGAGGGTCAGGGTGCAAGGGTTAGGGGCGAGGGTCAGTGTAAGGGGCAGTTGAAGGGCTAGGTGTCACGGTGTAAGTGTGAGGGTCAGGGTGCAAGGGCCAGCAGCGTGGGTCAGAGTGTAAGGGCCAGGGTCAGAGTGTAAGGGCCAGGGGCGAGGGTCAGAGTGTAAGGGTTAGAGTGTAAGGGTTAGGGGTGAGGGTCAGTGTAAGGGCCAGCTGTGTGGGTCAGAGTGTAAGGGCCAGGGGCGAGGGTCAGAGTGTAAGGATCAGAGTGTAAGGGCCAGCAGCGTGGGTCAGAGTGTAAGGGTTAGAGTGTAAGGGCCAGCAGCGTGGGTCAGAGTGTAAGGGTCAGAGTGTAAGGGTCAGAGTGTAAGGGTTAGAGTGTAAGGGTCAGAGTGTAAGGGTCAGAGTGTAAGGGTCAGAGTGTAAGGGTCAGAGTGTAAGGGTCAGAGTGTAAGGGTTAGAGTGTAAGGGCCAGAGGCGAGTCTCGGGGGGCCGGCAATACCTGGATGGCTCCGTTGCCGAAGCCGACTATGAGCTGGCGACCGTCGGGAGAGAGCGCCAGGCTGTAGATTCCCTGAGTGTCCCTGGTCAGTGGAATGGCGTGCCTCACCTTCAACTGGCTGGGTGGTGCCTTCTTTGCCACCTTGTCCCTGGATCGTGAGGCCATCCTGACGCCCCACACGTCGCCAAACAAGCAAGGTCTGGGGTGCTGGGGCCGAGAAACAACGTCAGCCAGGCACCCAGAGTGGGGAGCAGCCAGCCCTGGAGCTGGCCCCAGTTACAGCCAGCCTTGGAGCAGGCCCCAGTTACAGCCAGCCCTGGAGCTGGCCCCAGTTACAGCCAGCCTTGGAGCTGGCCCCAGTTACAACCAGCCTTGGAGCTGGCCCCAGTTACAGCCAGCCCTGGAGCTGGCCCCAGTTACAGCCAGGGAGCTGGCCCCAGTTACAACCAGCCCTGGAGCAGGCCCCAGTTACAGCCAGCCCTGGAGCAGGCCCCAGTTACAGCCAGCCCTGGAGCTGGCCCCAGTTACAGCCAGCCTTGGAGCTGGCCCCAGTTACAGCCAGCCCTGGAGCTGGCCCCAGTTACAGCCAGCCCTGGAGCTGGCCCCAGTTACAGCCAGCCCTGGAGCAGGCCCCAGTTACAGCCAGGGAGCTGGCCCCAGTTACAGCCAGCCCTGGAGCTGGCCCCAGTTACAGCCAGCCTTGGAGCAGGCCCCAGTTACAGCCAGGGAGCTGGCCCCAGTTACAGCCAGCCCTGGAGCAGGCCCCAGTTACAGCCAGGGAGGTGGCCCCAGTTACAGCCAGCCCTGGAGCTGGCCCCAGTTACAGCCAGCCTTGGAGCTGGCCCCAGTTACAGCCAGGGAGCTGGCCCCAGTTACAGCCAGCCTTGGAGCAGGCCCCAGTTACAGCCAGCCCTGGAGCAGGCCCCAGTTACAGCCAGCCCTGGAGCTGGCCCCAGTTACAGCCAGCCCTGGAGCTGGCCCCAGTTACAGCCAGCCTTGGAGCTGGCCCCAGTTACAGCCAGCCCTGGAGCTGGCCCCAGTTACAGCCAGCCCTGGAGCAGGCCCCAGTTACAGCCAGCCCTGGAGCTGGCCCCAGTTACAGCCAGCCCTGGAGCAGGCCCCAGTTACAGCCAGGGAGCTGGCCCCAGTTACAGCCAGCCCTGGAGCTGGCCCCAGTTACAGCCAGGGAGCTGGCCCCAGTTACAGCCAGGGAGGTGGCCCCAGTTACAGCCAGCCCTGGAGCTGGCCCCAGTTACAGCCAGGGAGCTGGCCCCAGTTACAGCCAGGGAGCTGGCCCCAGTTACAGCCAGCCCTGGAGCAGGCCCCAGTTACAGCCAGCCCTGGAGCAGGCCCCAGTTACAGCCAGGGAGGTGGCCCCAGTTACAGCCAGCCCTGGAGCTGGCCCCAGTTACAGCCAGCCTTGGAGCTGGCCCCAGTTACAGCCAGGGAGCTGGCCCCAGTTACAGCCAGCCCTGGAGCTGGCCCCAGTTACAGCCAGCCCTGGAGCTGGCCCCAGTTACAGCCAGCCCTGGAGCTGGCCCCAGTTACAGCCAGCCCTGGAGCTGGCCCCAGTTACAGCCAGGGAGGTGGCCCCAGTTACAGCCAGGGAGGTGGCCCCAGTTACAGCCAGGGAGCTGGCCCCAGTTACAGCCAGCCTTGGAGCAGGCCCGTTACAGCCAGCCCTGGAGCAGGCCCCAGTTACAGCCAGCCCTGGAGCAGGC